>NC_052510.1:42170718-42312100 GCF_014356525.2 Nilaparvata lugens | reverse complement strand
AGTCCTTTTATATTGCATACTGTGAACTCTCAGGAATAACTTTACTCAGTCCACATTAATTTGAAGAGATTGAGTCTAGCGTTAATGAGTACCTTACATAATGATAGAGGACAAGGAAAACATGTCAATCTATGAATTTTATTGACAAAGGGCAGACAATTTAGATTTTTGAATTCAAATTCTAGTTCTAAAACAATTATATCCAACAATTGCAATGAACACTATCCTGCTCACGTCAAGATAGAATGAAAAGAGACAATCATTTCATTCATTTATTCATCCATTCATTCCGCAATCACAACATAGAATTCATGATTGGGTGGGCGAGAATCAACAAAATGAACTCAAAAATGTTACTCTCCCTAATTTTGAAAATAAAATAGTCGTAATGAGATTATATAAGACTCCTCATATTAATCACAGAAATTCACAGTCTGAAAATACATTATACAAAAAATCTTAATTTCGAAAAGGTTTCTCAATCAGACCTTTTGTCAAATAACCCTAATGAAATATTCAGCTGCTTCCATACTTTCCACCAACTCTATATGATAGTATAGATGTAGGAAAAGAGGACGTAGAGGGAGAATAAGAGAGTAGAGAATAAAACCATTGAATACACTATTTCATCTATAACCACTCTTAAGCAAAGTTAGCGAAGTATAAGAAACTGGAAGCATGACGAATTGACATAATTAAAGAATTAGAAATAGGCTTATAACCATTCTCGGTAAATTAATAATCTGTATGCTAAATTCTAAGTTAATCAGTAGAGTAGTTCAGACGTGTTCAGACGTGATGATACATATCCCGTACATGAATGTATAAGCCGGTTTTTTTCCTTCATATTATAGATATAAAGAGAAAATATTTTCAATTGATTTAAATTTGATCAATTCTTATTCCAAAAATATAAATCCAATATTTTGAGGATTTTACTCTCTGTTAATATTCTCTATGTTCATTTTCATTTTTCAATTTCCACAAAAGATCAACATGATAAAAGAAGTAATAAATTGATGAAAATCAATGAATTAATGGAGTACGATACCAATCCCTTGATGATGGCCATCTTGAAAGCTTTGGCTGGAAGGTGAGGTCCAGGCCCTGGACAGTCAGTCTTCGGGTGTCCAGAGGAGCGGCACAAGAGAGACTGCCTTCCAAGGTGGAAAAGCGGGAAAATCCACTGAGATAATTTGATGGATGGTGGGGAGACTGTAAGGCTCTACCACCCGGGTTGCTTAGCATCTTCTCTTCCAGTAAGCACAAAATGGCTTCCTGGTGATCTTGATTATATCAGTCATTATTAGAGAATAAAATTATAATTTCCAATATGAAATTATATTCTATTGAGCTATTATTGAATCAAATTCCATTTTGATTGCATTGGGGATCGTCATAATTTATTGTTCATGACAATGAGTTAACAAATTTTCAATGTAAATGAATTATTATTCAATTATTCAGACAATAATGTCTCTCCATTATTAATAATTCTATGATTTCTTATTCCAATCCGGCCGAAAAATTGAATATGTTCAATATTTAACATCCCACATTCTCACGGTGGGGGGATAGCCCCCCCATGGCCACTCTCTAAGATCGCCAATTTCAAAAACGTGAAAACCAGCAACGGTCAAGTAATCAACATTGGTGAAGGTAGTCGACGGTACGTCGCCAAGTTCAGCAATCTACAAACCTGCCCCGTGTGATATTTTCTAATCAGTACTTATAGGTCTACAGTGTAACTCTTTTCATTATCTCTTAAAAAGAGATAATTCCGATTTTTGTTTCAATACTAATATTTCAAGAAGGACTGAAGTTTACCTGATTTTATTCCTTGAAAAAGTCTTATTCGTACTATTTTTTATTATTTCTCTTTCGTTGTCACAAATAAAGGGCTATATCTAAATCTTATTCTATGAAAAACTGATTATTAGCGCATTTATCTAACATGATGAGTCTTGTAGTAGTGCATTTTTATTGCTTCAGCATATTACTTCCCTAGAAGACTTGGGATGGTATTCAATAACGTATTTTATTATGATGAATTGTCAATTTTAAACGAAATCATAAAGTAGTTCTTTTTAGACTGTATAATATAAGGATAGTATGGGTAGTGAGTATTATAGAAAGTGATATCTATAGCTCTACTTTTCATGATTTCTTGATAAAACGATATTGAAACTTGGAGTACCCTTTATTATTTTAAATATTACAACGACTAGTTTCGACCGCAGGTCATTTTCCTAAAATATGGATCATAGGAGAATTACCTATGGTCAAAACTAGTCGTTTTAATATTTAAAATAATAAAGGGTACTCCAAGCTTCAATATTGTTTTATAAATTCATAAAAGTAGCCCATTCAAGTGGAGTGTTTTTTCATGATTTCTGTATATATAGGGGGAGGGAATTTGATACATTCTCCAGTAAACAATTAAAATAATAACATCCGATATCTCTACAATTGGACTCACTCTTTCTAACACATAGAATTATAATGTGATGCCTAATATTATGGATGGAATTGATTGAAATGCAAATAAAATGTGAAAGCCAGCCATTTCCCGATATCAGCATCTCTCAATAAATTAATGGTCATTGAACAATTCACCCCATAATGGATGACTAACTGAATGAATTAATACAAATCTGTTCTTCACTTTCCTCCCTCCCTCTGTTTATTTGCTAACCAAGTGAGGCACACCCGTTCATCCGTGAACAATAAATGAATCAGGGAAGGACAGTGAATGGAAATAGATGGATAATGAATGTCAGAGTGGGACAGTGAATAAATATCAATGAAATGAATGGACATATTTTTAGCCGGCACCACATTATATCAATGACAAAAGATTATTATCATATTGACGGTAACACACCCGAGTGGTGTGGCTCTCCATCATTATGAAGTAATTTAATGTCGCCAAACAAAATAAATTCAGCTGCGTAGCGTTCTTTTCTCTGTAGGATATTCACTTCAAACTGACACCAGTTAGCACTGTTTTAACATTAATGCCTCTCATTCAACAAATGCTGACAGTATGGAGTGAGTCAACCTATCAACTTGATTAATTCGAAGTTTGAGATCGGTGCTTCAGCAAAATTATTTCGCAAATAATGACGAATATTAACGACCATCACAGTGTTGGTTGGTACTGATAGTGTTGACTGATGATCGACTTTAGTGATTATTACTATTGATATGAATTGAGTCTGGATTTACAACTTCAATTATTTACAATGTGGTAGCCTGATAATAATTCAGTGCTTATCAAGGAGTGGAGTAAGCACATTATTTAGAGCGTTATCATAGAGTTTGAGTATGATGGATGAAGAATAATCATCCAACATATTAATATTTAAAATAACCTTCTCAATTCAATATTCGTAGAGTGTGATGACATTTCGACTTTGTATCAGTCTGAGAATAATACATACAACGTTTCCGAGAAATCAATCCATTGAATGAATAATTAATCCACTGACATTGGTAGTGTAACTTCAATCAGCATTGATGCGTGACGTTTGTATAAACTGCTTATTGTGTAAGTGGCTTGCCTGGACCAATGGCAGATAATGTTCACATTGATGGTCATTTATCTAGGACTACCATATTATTTTATCTACCAATGTTATTACATTAGTGTCATTTGCATTGTAAATAAATAAAATGAATGAATAAATAATAATATGGATTAAAGATGGATTAAATCTACAAATCACAGCTCCTCACTGTATATACCGCAACTCTGTACTTCAGTTATGGTTATGATGTAACAACAGAGACTGGTATCCCTATATAGAAAACTCTATAAATACATACCAAATTTGAACGTATTTGGTTCAGTAAATGGTTATTTCTGTTCATTGTGAATGAATGAGTGTATTGATCAGTAGCCTGCCCTTCCGCTTATAGTATGATAGTTCATCTCTTGCAAAAGTCGAAAATGATATTTTTTATCGCATTGTGTGATTGGAAAGAGTATTATATTACCCCATCAATGTATTGGGAAAACTCAAACTCTGTAATCATATACTAGACCAATACACCAAGGAACTAGCTCGTAGTCAACTATATAGGCTAACCACTAGAGTAGCACTGTAACTTCATAACTTCATCTATCAACAAGCTATGTCTTGCTTGAATGTTGATGAACTCCAGAGCTTACACAATGATGTTATTGGTGAAAAATGAGCATGCATCAAGTTGTCTGCGCTATAAGCAACAGCTTTGAATGTTTTCATTCCCTATTCACTGATAATCGTGATTGGAAAACTCACAAGACCAGAAAATCGCTTTGATGTTAAACCAGAATTTAAATGACAAAGTGATTGGCTGTGATAGAACTTTGCTATTTGGCCCAAAGCGAACAAATGACAATGCGGGCTCTAGTAAAACGCTGACATGTGATTTTTTTCATTCTGATATGATATTCTCTTGAAATTGATGCAGCTTCAATACGATTTTCACTCTATACTGCCAGCATTGTTTGTATTCGGAGCATTGATGGAATATACAAGGGAAACTGACAATTTCGAGTGAATCTGAAGCATTTGAGGGGGAAACCAGCCAACATTTACGAGTTTAATTGGCCTTTGAATTTCCCCTATGGCACTAGCAGGCATGGTTGCTCAAAAGAGATTGATTACGGACTGTTTAGAAATAGTATGGGTTTAATATGAAATGAGAGTGATAGGTTTGCTTCCTGTAGTGAAAATTATCTACTCAGTAATAGGGAATAACAGTAACTGTATTACCCATGGATAATATAGTTATTGCATAGGGGATGATGTGATACTTTTTGTGTGTTGAGAGGTAATAATTGTGATAATAATTCATATTGAATAAAAAGACTAAGAATTGTCAACAAAGGAGAAAAATTGTGGTTTTTGACAATTTCTTAGTCTTTTCTCTCAATGGAGACACTGAGAAATTATCATACTATCATCTTAAATGGAAAGACTAAGAAATTGTCAACAGAGGAGAAAAATTTCGGTTTTTGACAATTTCTCAGTCTTTTCATTTATGATGACATTATGATAAATTCCTTAGTGTCTCCATTGAGAGAAAAATGTAAGATAAATGGTTTTGAATAACTATTATTATGATCTTGTGAGCTACTTATTGAAGCTCACTCCAAGCAGTCATAATATTTTCTCAACTTCCATCATATTTGAGATATTTGAGGTTCAAAGATGCAAAACACAAATTTATCATCTACTAGCTGGCCCGGCGAACTTCGTACCGCCAAATAGTTGATGGCACACATGACACCTGCATCTCATGCACACCTCAAAATCTATAACCCATACTAACAATCCTCAAATCCAGACCATCCTATTTTTTTTATTGACCAAATAATCAGTTCAGCATGCTCTTCCAATTGCGTGTACGATAAAATCATAACTGACAAATTAATCGATCACGCATATCATTAATCGACGTGTAGTTTAAGCTATCTTTTCGCATAAACCACATGTGCTCCCCCGTTCACTCCTTTCACTTACTCAAAACATGCAGGGGATTCAAAACTCTTATAAAAATAATCTAGTTCGTGACCTTGGGAAATAGCTGAAAAATTAATTGCTTCACAAACTTTTCGAATAATTGGTGAGTGACGATGAATCCTGATGTCGGAATTATAATTGGAGAATCGAGGGTTTCGATAGAAATTAATGGTACAAAATTGACTACTTTTATCAGTAATAACTCCAAATACCAATTTTTATTGAAAACTTGCAATGTAATAACTGTAACTAATATGATAATGTAACTGAATGAGAAGCTGATATATGAGTAACTGGCTTTGGGGGATTTCAATGGATTTCATTTATATAGATAATTATTATCCAACTCAAAAATGAATAATTTACTAAAAATCAATCAACTAACACCGAACACAGCACAATTATTCGGAACAAAGCAATGTCTTCAACCTGTGGCCGCACTGCTGGATGGTTACACACAGAACAGTTATGTTATTTTTAGTCGGGGAGTTTAGAATAAAATACATGGGTGGTTATGGAGCAGCACACACTTTGTCTACTAACTATAGTCGGCTGTTGGATGACGCAATGATTATAACAGCTGATTTTTATTTCTGTGTTTGGCCAGCTCACAAATCTTCTCCCATAAGGATCACATGTGAACTTTGAAGGACAGAAAGAAAGAGTCCTGAAGTCGAATTATAAATTTGATAGGCCATAAACCTGGTCCTGAACATAACGAACACAACTAAAAATATCGTCAAATTCGGTGTACACATGAAAAATTTATTGAATGTCAAAATCTGAGGCTCGATTATTATTCATATAGATATACTAGAGACCCCCTGAGTTAAAGAACTCGCTCATGAACTGTTGTATTGATCTTTGAGATCCTTTAGAAGTACAATAATATTACAGTAGTAGGTTCCATGAAGAACCTATTCTAATTAAAAAAAAAATGCTTGCTGTCGCTTTAAAACTTTTGTCCGTCATCTTGAATCCGTCATATGGATTCAACTTCATTTTGAATCCAACTTCATGTTTTGAATGGGAAGGTGGTCATGTGATACATGTTTTCGCTACAGAATTTCAATGGAAAATCAATAGCGAAGCCCGTTCATGGATATCTCAACAGTAAACAATGAAAAATAAACAATCCAAAGTTCCAGTAATAAGTCGGGGATGAACATCGCTTTGTTCTGGTAGCTTCTGGGTTCAAGGAACACTCTGCTTTATAAAGATAGCTCCATCACAAGTAGAAAAAATATCAAAAGAGCTGCCTACTGCTTTCTCCATTCCTCTAAAAATGCGGATAACAAGCCATGAATGGAGTCGCTTTTCACTGCTTCCATTTAGAGAGATTTCCATTGATGGTGAGCCATTGATGTGTGCACAGTGAGATTCGCTTCAGCCTTGGTTGCATGGGGAGAATCTATGTTACATACAAGGGAAGCTGACAGTTTTAGGTGAAGCTGGAAGGGCGACTCTGCAGCGATCAATGAAGCTGGACATGACGGTGAGTTCTAAAGGACAGGAAGCTATTTTTAATCAGGGTTTAGGGCACAAATTTAGCCCAAGTCTAGACAAAGGACGAGGCTTATCTCATTTTGGCGTGCTTGTTATCTTCCACAGGTTTGGTTGGATTAGTGCAGACTTGCACAAACACATTTACGTCAGACAGCATTCCTGATGACCAACAGCAATGGTTCTCATCCAACCAAAGCTGACAGTTGAAAGTGAATTTCACTATAGAAGGGAGCAGAGACTTCGGGGACAAGGAACACAGACAAACATGGTGCAATCGCCATGTTACCTGTCATTACAGCCACCTCGCCAACACGGGTGACATGATGAGTCTTGGATCCAATGTGTCCTCTCTGTCCCTTCACTCTTCATCACTCTCTCAATCTCTCTCTATGCCCCTACTGAACAACACTCTCTATATGATGGCCTCTCCATCATCTACCTATCAATGCTCTCTCTATGTCCTCTATATGCTCTATATGCCTCTACTCATCATCGCTTTCTCTATGTCATTACTCAACAACATTCTCTCTATGACTTCTCTACCAGTCCACTCATCATCACTCTCTCACCTTCAATCTTCCAACTGTTGTCTCATGTGAGTGTGTGGGTGTGCTCACCTGTGTTTATTTTGACGGGCTGAGTGTGTCCACTGAAAGACAAGTACAAATCGTTACAAGAGTTCAGTCTGAGTTGGAAGTGTATGTTCTCCACTACCCACTCCTGTCTTTGCCACTTTTAATAGAGTGTATGTCTATGTTTCTCAGCCACTCTTATAGCGTGTTTGTGTGACTCAGCTTCTCTAATAGCTTGTGTCTAGGTTCTCTGTAGTTGAACAGCAACATATATAAGCTTCCACCGTTGATGAAGCTTGGCGACACTTTGTCAATTTATCAACAAAATTGATTTATGTTTTCATTGCCCTACTTCCATTCCCACAGGATAGTCTGTTTCCTGATCTTGTCAATAAAAACAGATTGATGGCAATAAATCATTTAGAATTTGCATTTCTAGGAGAGGTTAAATATCGTCACTAATAAACTATCGTTTAATTATCATAATACGTAATTAAATATCGTTTTGATAAGGTACAAAAAAATGTAGCTTTCTGTGTCATTGTCAAGGTCATGTTGTGTTAGGTATTCATGTTTAATGAGAATGCTTTGTTATTGTCAAAACCATCTGACGGTACATTTTGATACCAATAGGAATTTCATTAACTGAAATGAATTTCTAGGTCTCAGACAGAATAGCAGGAATATCTGTCACCAAGGGTGTTATTAAACGAAGATATAGATAAGACGATAACGACTAGGAAAGCCAAGATTATGGCTAACAACTTGAAATGAAAATCTATTTCTCAATTAAATAAAATAATACTATATTGTGTGAATTTGAGGTAAGGTTCTACATAAACAGCGCTTGTCGGCAATATCAATAACGACCAAGCTGAACATCTATTATTTGATTAGACACTCGCTAGCAAAATAATTGCATTCAGGTAGCATTCATTAAGACAAGGAAAATAGGGTTTGTAAACTAAAAATGTCAAATAAATGTCACAAAAAAACGTTTAAGAAAACACAAAAATATTTATTGTATCTTATAGCATGAACAAAAATAATGAAAAACAAAACAAAAAGATGAAGGATCTATTGTTATTGAGTGCATTAATACCTACTACAGTTTGGGGATGTACCAACCAAAATAAAGTATTTGCTCGGTGCTAAAAATTATTCAATTCAAAATCTCCACATGGTCTTTATAAAAATTTGTTATTGTTATAGAATGCATGGAACCATGTAGTTAAGATAAAATAAGATTCCAAGATAGAAATATCCAGTCTTAATATAGTAATATATGTCATTGAATTATGAACTATTTGACAGTACTAAATTACGTCAACACGGAGTATTTAAAATCCGCCAATGAGAGGAGATATTCAAATTTTATGCAAATTAAATAAGTCGGAAGTATCGTCGAGAGAGAATAGGGGTAGAACAATAGCACTTGCTTGTCAGAGGTCACCAGGAGCACCCACCAATTATGAGATAATTAGACTGAATCCCTTATTGTACAATAATTAATTCTTGGCCAAAGTTTAAGTTTGATTAATGTATTTAAAAATTATATTCATTTAACTCATTGATGTCACTTTATGACGTGAGTTATTAAATTAAATATCCACATTGGAGAAGACGACTGCAGCCCACCAGAAAAGGCTTAGGACACACGAGACGAATCCTGGCCATCATCAAAATTTGTGAAAAATCTACATGTGAGTTCATAATCATTTAAGGAGATCCTCAGTGCTACGAATTCACAATTGTGAGAGAGGCGTTGGAAATCGAAAAGCAAGGCTCTCTAAATAAAAGAGACGACAGCCTAAACGTGTCTCCCTTATGGAAGTTAATTTTGAATACCAAACGCCCAGTACCTGGTACAATGAAACCCGCTACAGCACCATTGTCACCAAAACAAGACAATATTCCTGGAATTTCACTCACCCAACAGCGCCAGCACAAGCAAGTAGAGGGAGGGGGTAGGAGGTATGCTCTTCGACCCAGAAAGAATACCTAGGACTCAGTGTGGATTTCGACGCCACCCTCAGAAGATGTCGTCTGCGATGGCGACGAAACGTCAGACTCAAGTAAGTCAAAACAAACGGATGTACCCGGTTAATTCTTTTACATATAATATATCCATCCGCGAAACACTCAAATGTAATATATATATATATATATATATATATATATATAATATATATATATATATGAGAATTAGATGTTGAATTATATATCACTATTGTGATTATTAATAATATGCTCAGTTAATGTACATAAATATCAGTATAATTATTTGCATAATAGGATTTATAGAAGCTCAAGTTCACAAGATAAATTATTTAACTAATTTCCACTGACGGCCGAACTTATGCCTTGAGATTTTATATCTAAAGTATCAATTATTATAGAATTGTTTTATATTTTTGAGAATTTGAAATATAAAATTCTAATTTGTTAAGCAGAAGCGAGTCAAATCATTGAGCTATAGGAATCTGTAAAATGTATGCTGATATTAAAATCATGAAAGTTGTTAATTGATGCTATTGAGCAGAATAAGAATTTTAATTGAGCGAGCTGTGATATTTTTCTTGTGTACTTCTCATATTGTTTTTTGCATTTACTGTTTCATACATTATTTTTGGCTCGTTGATTTTATTGTAATTACATATTTATTGATTGAATGGTGTTCTTTTCATTTTTAATCCTGTGTTGTTGCATGTCCAATCTTGTACTAGTATTTTTTATTATCATTATTGACAAATTAGTAGAATTATCAACCAACTGTATTATTCATCGAATAAGTCGGATAAATCAGCGATATACAGTACCGATAATAAAATCTTCAGAAATAATACGTTCTCAAGATTTATTTAAATGGTTCCAATCAAATTGATTGAAATACAGATTCTTGGTATTAAGTCGAAGCAGTATTACAGCCTCTTCGACATCTATAATTATTGCGGAACTAGTCAATGCAGCGGTGGAAATTACCGATTGACAGAGCAGCAGCAGTTTGCAGTGGCTGATAGCAGAATTTGGTATAAGATCTGGTAAGAATCATATGCTATTTTCATTTCAGCAGGTGTCAAATTGTCAGAAATATTAAAATATCTCATGCTCTACCGACAGACAGCCAGCTGGGCATATGTAAATACTGCTTTACAACCATTGATTCAATTGAAAAAGAAATTGAGATACCAGTGAAATAGAGATTGAAAATGATGAAAACCAAAACTACGAGTTTCAAACTACTAGGCCTATACTTCTCATCCAACAAGAAACTATAGTGTGTTGTCACACTTCCTCCGTAAACAAAGCCATAGTGTATTCTGGTGACGTCAGCACAGGTGGGGCTCCTACACCAATAAAAATTTGTTGATTTCAGCTGATCTATATCAGCTAGTGTTTTAATTGGTTTAGGAGCCCTACCTGTGCTGACGTTACCATCAACCACCTGTCATGAAGCACTATGACTTTGTTTACGGACAAAATCAACCACTTTGTTTAGTGGTTGACATCGCAGGGACTCTCTATGTGAAGTATCTCTAGTTGGGAGAGATTGAAAATGAAAATGATAAGAGAAGAATATCAGCGTTACACTTCTCCTTGTACAGTTAACATTTTGATTTCTGTGGGATAAGGTTGTTGAGATTCATCATTCAGGATGGGGTAAGATTCACCTTATTCCTATGCTAATCAGTAAGAAATTTGCCCTCTACGGACAATGAGATGGACTGGTCATTAGTCTAGCCTACTTTCCTGATTTCAATGTGCAGTACCTTGATGTTTAAATCGAATGGATTTTGAATAGAAAAGTGAATTATGAAACTAACAGAGGTTTTCTATCATTAAAACCATGTTTTTTTTCAGTTGTGGAATTCAAATCCAATTGAATTGGATTCAATGAGTATTGCTCTTTCGTGAAGTCTCCTTTTGTAGATGCAAAACTCTCCACAGAAATGATGAGATTAATTGTTCCATATCCGCTCGAATTGTTACCAGTATTCGGGCACTCTATCATCCTACTGGAGGAGTCACTTACAATACCCAGCAACAGAGACAGGAATACCAAGTCTTAGCAGGAAAGCAAGAGGGACAGAGACACCCAGTCTTTACAGGGAAACAAGACCCCTAATTTGACACAGGTCCCTAAACGCTCGGTCCCCTTTGATCGGCCCTTTGAGGCAAGATCGGCCGCTGTCATCACGTCCCATGAATACAAACCCGACGGAATTAAACCCGAACCAGATCAACCCCGAGTCTCACCGTTGGCGGTGTCTCATGATAATAGCGTCCAACTCATTCGCAACTCATCCTTCACTGAAGACTTTTGAAATGGAAACTTTCGCATTTTCAAGCCGGCTTAACTATCGGTCAATTGGAGAACTTTGCCGTTTAATTACGCCTCTGAAGAGTTTTCGAGTCAACTGAGCCTCTCATTATACTTTCTGGCGATTAGGAAGTAGTCTCAGGGATCGGAATGCTTGAATTACAAAGACGATTAATTCCTGCTTTCCGATGAATTTCTGCTTTTGATGGACTGGAAAAGAATACCATTGGTTTGTTTGTAAGTGTTTTCTCATTGAAGGAATGAATGTTCGTGTAATGTGAAAGTAGAATTCAATGGATCCTATTGAAATGAGTATTTCCCAATTCACGTACAATAATAATAATAAAAAATATTGGAGAATTTTCCAAGATACTGTATTTTTTCATTGAATGAGAATACTACTACAACTGTCACAACCACAAATGATTGAAAATAACAAAAATAGTGATACTATAATTATTCGTCCCATCAATCTGTAGTGAAATAAAACTCTTGAGTAAATAGCAGCAGAATGAATAGTTATTATTAATTGATAATTGTAATAATTGCAACAATTAAATTCGATATGAATATCGGCTCGCGCACAAGTTCATACTTATGATTGTCGAGTTACTATTTGGAAAAATTATACATGAATTTTTGCAAACAATGTAAATAATTTCGATTAATCTACAATCATTACAATTTGATATAATACTATTTCTAGGAACATTGTAATTGTGGTGATATATTTGTGCATTGTTGCATTATGTGTAGTTGTATTGGAACTTTTGATTCGATTCGATTCGATTCTATTTCAGTTCCTTATGAGCAGGTGATATGATTTTTGTCAATGAATAAACGTCTGCCGTTGGCCTAGACAAGCCACTTCCATAGATAGCTGTTCATTCAAACGATACTGCAATTTAGACCATCGAAATGCTATTAAAACCGCCATCACAATTTGGAGAGCGTTACAAAACATGAATAGAAAAAGTCTAGGAACAATACTGGTTTTTGAAAGCTTAATTTGACTTTCAAGAATGTAAATACACTGTTTGAAAATGCATTATGTCGATTCTACAAAATACATTCTGTTTTTCCCGTCATAACAGACTGGATAACATATTCTAACATTTAGCACTCGTTATAGCCTCGAATTTAATCTAATTAATATTCATCTCAATAATAATATTTTCTTATTTCTTAATATATAATTGATATCATTTTAAATAGTAATATTTATCTCATCAATATCTATTTCTTATTAAATTTCTCAGATTGAAAACTTAATCTTTATTTTGAAACATTCTATCTTATTCCAGTAAATTTTAAGATTCAAGTTTTTTCTTTGGGTCTTTAGTAATCATATCATTTGTATTATACTCATACAATAAATTAATAGATATATTCTGGAACATATACTACTGATATATATATATATATATATATATATATATATATATATACATCTTGCTATTCAAGTGGCAGCCGCCTGTAAAGCATACGTGTGGCAGCCACTCTTAGGAGTGGAGTATATGTCGTTTTTATGGTGTATATGTCTTAAAACATCGAATTTAGGTCCGAGATCTACTTTTTATTGTCATAATATCAATAAACAAAAAGTTGCTAACATTGCAAAATTGTCCTATAATAATGGCAGCCGTCAACTTCCCAAATTTATGGCAGCCGTGTATATTTTTGTATGTTTCCCCATCATGCCCAACAAGTGGCAACAACTGGTGACTTATGGCAGCCAGCAACGTTGCCAATTTTACCATCATAGATTACAAATTCATTCAGCCGGTTTTGCATCAACTCTGTTGAAACTAGATAAGGACCAGCTGTCCATCACCCCACAACTCCACTCCCTCTGCTCGCATTAAACGATCACTGCACTGGGAGGGGGATCTTTCTCTGTCTACACCAGGCTAAAACATTCACTCTCATTCATTCTCTCTCATACATATCGCGCGCGCGCGTACCTGAAGTCTTTTTCTCTCAATCCTATACTTTCCCTCTATCTCACATAAGCCCACACGTCAATACAGTACTTCTCTCTGACAATCTTGTTCAACTACTCTCACTTACTATCTATCATTGCAAAAAGAGTAATTAGTGATAATTCGCTTGACAGCATGCCTTAATCTCATTCAAGCAATACAGACAGTTTAAAATGAATAATTTCATTATAGAACAACAAGAGCTGAATACTCACAATCGATTATATCTGGCTAATTAGGAATGTTATTGAATAATGACTATCGAAGTGTATAACGCTTAAATTGTTCAAAAGGTATCTGAGTAATAGAACCCAGTCCCTAACCATAAATGATCAATCTAGTGTAACTATCCTTTGTAGATAATACTGCAGCTATTTTTCACGGTAATTCATGAAATGAAGTTCATACTATAGCTGAACATAATATGCTTTTAATTAAGAAGTGGATAGATAAGAATACCTTATGTTAAATATTGAAAAAACTTATTACATAACTTTCTCTGCAAATAGAGTAGGGCAGCCCAACGAGAATCAAGATTTGAGACTCCATTCTCAGTGCAATTTAAATTTGGGTAATTGTGATTGTCCCACCATTAAAAAAGTCACTAATACTAAGTACTTGGGAATCATAATTGATGAAAACCTTAAATGGGATGTTCATATTAATACATATATGTAGAAAAAAGAGATATTTATCTTTTAAATTTTACCAAGTTAACAGAATTCTTAATAAGAACCACCTGAAAATGATCATATCATGCTCTAGTCAAGTCAATTCTGCAGTACCTATGGCATAGTTGTTTGGGGAGGCTGTTTCAACTGTCATATTGCTGAATTATTTTTAGCACAAAAACTGATAATTAAAAGTATATTAAGCAAACCCAGGTTCTATCCAACGGATATGGTTTTTAGTGATTTTGAGGTCATGTCTATACGTCAATTATACATAAGAACCGTAATTGAGTACTTAATAAAATATAGATCAGATTTTCCTCTCACATTGAACTCTATACTAATTTTTTATAAACTGCCAACAAATATGTAACCTATAACACTAATATTGAATGTATAAGGAGGCAGTTAATTCACATAGGTACTAAAATAATAAACCTTATTCCAAATCACTCTCATGGACAATAAGATCAGCAAAAAAATTAAACTGGATATAAAAAACTGGACATACAGTAATTTCCTCTTCCATTTAGATACCTATATAAGACTCAAGATTTTTGCTCCAGCTTTGTTTTTTCATTATTTTTTTTTCATTTTTCAGTGGACTTGCTTACCTTCATTTTGCGTACCTATTCCTCTTTTTTTCTTCCTTCCCCCATTTCTCCCTTCCCTTTTTTCCTCATCACTTCTCTCTTCTCTTCTTTGCCAGCCTATTACATAGTGTAAAGCTGTATTTTACTCGCCTCACATATGTAGGATGAATCTTGTACTGAATCAATGGTGTAGAGGCTATAAATTTTGCAATGCGTGTGTGGACGCTGAGTGTACACCAGACTGATTGACTCACTACAAGATTCAATACAATTGTCGGAATCGCGGGAGGCCTAAACGCTCGCTCACCCTTGATTCTTCTAATGACAGATTGTATAATGATGAAATTTTTTATAAGCAGTGTAGCGATCGCTAAACACTGAATACGGATACCTTAAAATTATTACCTGTGAAGAATGAGCATATAAAATCATACAGGTCGAGCAAAAATCCCGATGTAGATAATTTACGGGACTGCGTCTCTAATAAGTTCTGAAGGATAAAATACGGTATTTGGACAAATATCGTTCAGAATATACTTCGAGAACAGAGTCTTGTCGGGTTTTAAGCTCTATTGTAGGAATTTATATGATCTCTGGCTGTATCTGCTGTACAATTGATGTGTTCGCTCCTAAGTCGAGGTTGGTAACAGATAAAAGCTGATATATGAGCAGTAAGGACAAAGAATAATATCTCGATCTGACCCCACTCGCTACATCCACTTAGACCTGTTCCAATATCCAGCTTAATTTAGTTATTTCAATGATCGTATTCGATCGGTTCTTGATGATATAGAACGTATCAGCCACAATAATTGACAGGCTTAAGAAATAATCGAACTCAGAAAACGAATTAACAAAACTGGAAATATTATATAAAATATATGATCATACAGTGCAGATTCAGAATTTGATTTACAGGTTGATAATAATTTAGCATTGACAAAAGAGTTAAAAATGTTCTTGTACTTGCATGATACCATGCGTGATTCGACAGAATTTTACAATTGATAAAATTGAACAGTTTTGAAAAAATAGTGAAAATAAATTATAAAATATTTTTAAAAAAGTTTGCTCGGGGTCGTGGTTCTGGCAGCGGAGGATAGCTAATCAACTACAAGTTCGTATAAGTTAAATATTGAATAAATTCTGGGCTCTTAATAACTAAAAGCGCTTGTCGGCGTGGCCAATAATTTAACGAAGAAAATTTTATATCTTTCTGCACTGAAATATTTTCGAAGCGTAGATAGGGGCCCCTTTTAAACTTATAACTCACGTGAAATTCCTTGGCGGTCGTGGTTTTCTTCTTTAGATCAAAAATCGTTTGATTGGCAGCAATCCAGGCTTCGGTTTCAGCACGTGTGGAATTTTAATTTAAATATCTCCTTCACCGAATTAATTAAGGGATAATTTACTTTAAACTTTTAAATTTATCGATTGATGAAAAAATAAATTTACAAATAACAAATAGATTGGCCTAAAATATTGGCTCACAAATAAAACATATAAAATCGAACGAAAATTTTACAAATAGGTCTTGGTAACTATAAAGAGATCTGAACGGTGAGGATTTCAAAAGGGAAGTGCTGTCTTTTCTCTCAGCTTCTTGGCTAGACCTTTCTTCTGAGAATCTCAATGTAATAATTTGCATGAAAATTTGCCATTGGTAGAACGATTGTGACGTAGACGTGACGTCAGTGGCAGGCAGTAGAATATAATTCCTTTAATTACAATAATAACTCAATTTATGTAATTCTTAAAACTGCTTAATCTTCTAGACATAGTTCCTCTCATACAATGTACATGTGCTAGCGTATATGATAAGGCAGGGTTGTTGTCTGATAGTAGATTAACATGTGTTGCTTTCAAACGATCACCTTTTTTGGTGCTATTTCCATGCACTATGATTGGCTTAGGCTTGCCAAAGAGATTTAATTACCATGTGGTTCAGTTGAATTAATCATTAATAAATTAATATTCTTATACAAATTTTATTATGTGTGAGACTGTTATAATTAATTTCTGCCGTTTTATCAATAATATACTGTTCATGCTATGACCTAGTAGTTACAATAAGACCTGACATATAATATAATTTCTTAAATAATAAATATTTCAACGATAATACATACATTTTATTTTTTTATTCGAAATTCTTGGTCCTTTATTGATAGTTTTATAATTTTTAGAAATGGTATTATATCTTGCGTGAAGCCAGCATGACATTTGACAATACTTTGAATCAGTCAGCTGCGTTTGAACTGTTTTTAAAAACATCTGATCGGTAGTAACAAAGTGTAACCTCAAAATAAGTGAGCGATTCATAAATAATTCGTGCTTTATTTGCAGAATAATTATAATTTTATTGAATAATTTTTCTAGAAAATATTCGGTACAGAACGGTACTCTTATCTAATATACAGTTACTGATAAGTAAGTGTTATCGCTCGGTCGCTAACTATTCCTTTAGCAAATTCTTTCATTTTAAAAGGTAATCACAATTTTTCTCTCTTCTCATGAGGTTTATTTAAAAAAATTCATCACAATAGGAAACCATAGTTGGCTAGGTATCTTCCTTTCTTTTTTCTCTTCTCCAACACACCCAACCACAAAGCCCACGGTTTTTTTATATTTGTAACATTTTATTGTATTTTATTTGTTTTGTAATTCTTGGTAATTTTGTGTGTTTTAATGAATTGGAAATTGAAATTGAATTATTACTTCTTTATTGATAAACTGTAGCCTATTGGAAATTGCAATCATACCTACATTAATCGAATTCTTTTCATTCTTCTCTCTATGAATCTGTGCGATTCTTCTCGAATAATAATAAACAATAATAATAAAACAATATTATATAAGCTACAGTAGTTATTTTATTCACCAAGCACTGTTCACCAGTGTTGGTATACATAATAAACATAATCTAATGATCTAATCTAAATTTTTGTCTTTGAGTGGATTATTTTTTTTTGTACAATACATACAATAGCCTAGTCTATTATAATCAATAAACCTAAATAATCAATAATCATAAATATAAATAATACTAGCAGGTAACCTATGCTCTGCAAGGCTAATGCTACATGATCATGGAGTTGTATCCTTATGAATGTCTTTGTTGAAATAATGTTTTTCACCTTAATCAAATAGAATTGAGATGGAGGAACAGAAATTTGAGTTATCATTTTCAGGTTTCTATGACATGTTTACTACTACATCTACTGTTTATTTGGACTCATTAGTTTTACAGCTGCAACCAGAAATTCTAGACTAACAATGAGAGAGAAAGAAATGTCCAGCACTTCTTTATTTTGAACGAATGTTATAAGCAGTGAGTATAGAATATTCATTCTATACTCACTGGTTATAACAGAGATTATATTAGATTAGATAAGAGAGAGAGAGAGAGAGAGAGAGAGAGAGAGAGAGAGAGAGATAGAGAGAGAGAGAGAGAGAGATTGATTGACTACTTCATTTATGTAGATTACAGTATATACTGGCTTATACACTTATAGACGATAGCTTACAATACAGCAAAATTATAGATGAATTTACAAAATATAAATTAAGAAAATAATTATTGAGCTGTATATGATATGAAAAAAGCAATTTGTAATAACTATAGATAAAATGGATAATATTGTTATGCATCGACATAAATTTTGGCGGAGCTTTGGACATATCAATGTCCATTCTTTGGAAAGAATATTCGAAGTATCCTTCCCACTAACTCTTTACCAAAAAAGAGAGAGAGATAGAGAAAGAGAGCGAGTGAGATTCAGATTCAGATTCCTTTATTCATGTGTTTAACAAAACATAATTAAACTCACGTTGTAAAATAACATGGTGAATCATATTCAACTGATGAGTTCTACAATAATATTGAGCAAGAAAAGTGATGAAATACGCAAAAGTTCAGGTACTACTGTAATGTTTTCAAATGAAACGGTGAAGTTTGAACTTTAAGAAGTCCATTCTCTGAGATACCCTCCCCTTCAGCACTTAACCGTAGAAAAAGAAAGTTGAAAATTCAAACGAAATATTATGTCTAAGCGTAAAAAATTAAGAAAATATATCAAGTAAAAACCAAATCATAGAAACGATAAATCATTCAGAAAAGAGTAAATCATACATCAACAGAAAAGAGTAAATCATAATAAGGATGGAAATAAAGAAAAAGTTAATTCCCAATAATTAGAAAATCGATATGATGTAATAATAAGTGGAATAATGAGGGAGTGAAAGTTATCATTAGAAAAGAGATTTGTAGATGTGAATCCAAAAATAATGTTAATAAGAAAGGGGAATTATTATACAAAAGAGATTAGTTTATGTAAATAACAAGATGATATGATTATGAAAGTTCCAAAAAAATAATTTTCCAATTAGGGAATTATGAAGGGGAAACTATAATACGAAAGAGAGGGGAAGGGATGTAGAATAAGAATGCTGAGATCCACTCCAGGAAGAGTTTGAATAAGAAACAATCTAGAATGTAGCTTATACACAATTTTTATGCTAAATTTACATGAATGATAGTGCAAAAAAGGAAAACCATCATTTTTACTTGAGAGTGGAAGGAAATGATTATAATGGATAAGGATAGGGATGAAGTAAGGAATTTGAATGTCATGCTGCTCTAGGGTTGGACAGTTTCAGCCATTTTTCCTAAAAGATAATGTCTGAATGTACGGGTGAAGCCCGCTTGACTCTCTATGGACCTAACTTGATTTGGGAGTGCATTCCATGCACGACAACCGCTAACAAGGAAGGATTTTGTATAAATAGTTGTTCGATGATTTGAAATTCTTAGAGTATTTTTACCTGTTCGAGTGTGGGAAGCATCAATTCTCCTACCTTCAGAGACAAATTTAAAATCGTTTTTGAAATAGATTGGTTTACCATATTTCAAAATGTCCCTAACAAGCTTGATTATTCGAAGAATTCTCTGATCAGGTAACTTAAAAGTTGAACTATCAATATGGGCTTGAGTGATTCGTTCATGGCGTTGGAGAGAGTAAACAAACCTGAGGCAATAGTTTTGACATCGCTGAAGTTTATCGTTTAAGGTTACTTGTATATCATTGAGCACAGAATAACAATATATAAGATGTGGGAACATGAGCGATTTGACTAGTAGCAATCTAATTCTTCTGGGAAGAATATCTTGCATTTTCTTCAATGAATGCGTGGCAGAGAATACAAATTTACAAGTCTTATTAATTTGATCAGACCAGTCAAGATTTTCGTTCATTAATTCCAAGGTTTTTAACTGAATCACAGTAAGCTATTTCGACACCATCAACATTAATTTTGTTGAGTGAGTTTACATAGATGTTGTTTACATCGAGAGAGAGAGAGAGAGAGAGAGAGAGAGAGAGAGAGAGAGAGAGAGAGAGAGAGAGAGAGAGAGAGCGAGTGAGAGAGAGAGAGCTAAATTAACTACACAGCACAATTCAGATACATGAATATGAACCTATAAAAATAATGAAAGTTGTTATTCTCTGAGCAGGTGTTTTTTTATTTAATTATTTTGTACAATGAGTTTTTAATACATCTTCAATATGATTATTATTGAAGATTTCAACACTAAAAGGAATCTATGAGTAATAAGGTATGGGATAAGGTGTGGGATAACAGTCACAAAGCAAATTATCAGCTCTGTCCAATAGAGAGCCTCTGCGGGCAATAATCACGCAATCACGTAAAAGCGCGCCAAAGAATTAGTAAGCCGGGAGATTCAAAACCGGTCTTACGGAATCGAATCGCCCGAACAGTTTTTCGGATCTGGAGGGGAAAGGAGCCATGGAAAAATTCTACAAAAAAACAGGAACATTTATCTTAACATTAGTGTCCTTCCCATAAATTTTCAAGTCAATCTGTCAACAAATAAAAAAGTTATTGAGGTTTTTCGGATTTTATGTCATTAAACGATCAAAGTACAATAAATTCCGTGTAACCTACATAGATGTTGAACACAATTCGGACTACCCATTTCATTTTTGTCAAAAATTGATTATTCAATGATATTTTTGAATTTCTGAATGCAGGATTGTGTACCTAAAGAGTTCCTTCATATATCTAACATATCAGATAGATTTTAAATCGTTCAGTTCTTCCGTAATTAACACTTATATTTTATACACGTATATATTTTTGACAATGATATATACGCTTTCAAGATGTATAATTTGAATACTTCTAATTCAATTAACTACATGAATCAATAATATTCTAGTCGATTCGTAAATATTTCATTGCCTTATTTGAAGGTTTTTATTCAATTATTTGAGTATAGTGTAACAGAGTCATACTTACTTACGACTTACTGCATTCGACTAATTATTTTATTATAAATTATAACTTACTCTCTTGTAAAGTCAATTAATGCAATGAACTGAGTGGAGATACTTGAAATAATTATTAATAAAATAGTACGGGTAGGTGTTTCTTAAGATGAATTACACCCAGCATTTTCACTGCGGTATGGAAATAAATTTTCCAAGAATCTTACAATCAAAACATTGAAAAGTATTCTAAGTAGAGTTTATTTGATTGTTTCTTCTTAATCACGATTTAGAAATATTGTTGTTAATTTATTTTTAGCATTACCACAAAAGAAGAAGTAACAGTATTCCTTCAACTTTGTGGCATTATACAATAATACAATCATTGTAGCTGAACTAAATATTTCAACTAACATACTATAATACAAGAATCCAAGAATCTTCTGATAATTAGAATGTGATTTCCTTAATTATTGGATTTACAATCAGGACCTTTTGACTCCTCTTTGTTTCTTCGCTATGAACATTTTCCATCACTCATAATGTTCACCAGGAATTACAATAGCTTGTTTTTTCTTCTGGTTTTTTTCATTGTTATCTTACGTTTGTTTTCCAAGCTGGTTCTCAACTTGTTTTTGATCATTTCATCCTCAAGTCTCACAGTATGACCAATTAACAAGCACTGTCTCATTATAATAACAATATTTAATTTTTATTACCACACTTTCTAGAACAGTTTTACTTTGAATCAATTAGTTACTGATCTCCTTTAGTCTGAATTGCAGTAACTATATTACCCACAGTATGGCCATCGACTGTCACGCATTTGATTGACTAGCTCAATCACGTGGTACAAATCCGCCATTAAGATTTCAAACAAACTTTATAGTCCAATCTTATTGCGTTGGAAATTTGGTACTTATCTCTTCTTTCACCGATTGAAAACAAATTTTGAACTTCCGATGAGTTTGGTATAACATTTTCGAAGGGAAGTTGGTTAGGCCTATACTTAAAAAAAAGACTGATAAAGTTTATTCAAATAACACTAATAGCGTAAACATCAATTTTTCTTTCCTTGGGCTCCTTGCGGACCACTTTCTGGTAGCCACTGATCTTGATGAATATGCAGATAGATTTCAATTTTATTGTATTTACTCATCCAATTTATTGGATCGAACTTCTAATGATCTAATTTCAAAATACTTTTGTAGCTCAATTGGATATAACATTTCAAGAAATTAATATATAAATCACGGTTGAATATTTTAAAGTTTTTTTCCCGCCTATGAAGATTCGAAATATAATGCAGCATATTCTTATAATGCAGCATATAGTGAATTATAAGTAGGATCGCTCGCCTTCACTTATTAAAGTATATAAGATTTCCGTGATTACTTCGATATAATCTCTCTGGAGTTTTTTATATATTCTCAATAGAGTTTTAGAACTTTAATTAGTAAATGGTAGATAATAGCAAGTGAAAATGGAAGGTTCCTAGTAACGCAACCTGAAAGCTGAATCTCCAAAAAATGACTGATAATCTTTTGAAATATGTCATGATATTGTTATGTTATATATTGTTCCATTGACAAAAAATAATCATTTTATAAGTGATACTTTGAAACCACTGCTAGTGGTATTGCAAGTCGAAACTCATATATCAACAGCTATTGAACAATTGAACATGCTATGGGTAGGCTTTTCAGGACTGAAGAGAATCAATCATAGAAGAAAAGACGGAGTGCGGTACGGCAAACAGTTAAAACAGAGGCGAGCGATTACCAGTAATGTCATTTCAGATTATCATTACTCTTCAACCCTACACAATCATTCTTCACTGTCATTACTTTCCTTCAGTAAAGGTGTGGTCAAGCTTGTGTTACCACAACGTAAAAAATGGATCAAGCAAAAAAGCTTGTGTTGCTATAATTGACCGAGCGAAGTGAAGTCTAAGATTCAAGTCGACGGTTTGACATTTCTCTTAATGTTTGAATGTTTAAATGTTTATATGTTGCGCATTTACGGCGAAACGCGGTAATAGATTTTCATGAAATTTGACAGGTATGTTCCTTTTTCAATTGCGTAAAAATCAGACTATAGAATTATTCATCATAAATCAGCTGACAAGTTATTACACAGATGTGTGGAAAAGCCAGTCTATTGCTTTATTTCCATAAGGTCTTTAGTTTCAATCAGGTACTTGTGGATGAGAATACTGCATGGAGTCTACTGTTCACAGAACTACTAGTTATAGTATTAGCTACAAAAAGGCGGGTAAAACGTAAACGCTGGTTGAAGGATTGGTTGAAAAAACGTGAACAGTACTCTCATGTTGTGTTGTTAAATGAAATTCAACTCACCTAGCCAGGACTACAAAAACTATTTCCGCATGAATGACATTATGTTTGAGAAATTGCTGAAACTATCTACACCTTTTTTACTTCGAGAAGATTCAAACATGAGACAATGTTCACCAGTTAAAGGAAGACTAGCAGTAACATTAAGGTACCTTGCCACTGGGTGAAACTTTGAAGACCTAAAATTTTCAGCAGTCATATCACCTGCATCAATAAGCAATGCCATTGTTGAGACTTGTGAAGTAGGCCTACTTGCATTCATCTTGCAAGACTACATGAATGTACATTTAATTTACTTCATACTTGCATTTATTTATATTCAGCATTAGTATGCTATTGTTAAAAAACATACACAGATCAATTAAGTTTCCCTTTCCATATGTAGAATATAGGCTACTACATGCATATAGTGAGGTCCACGTTGTAATGACAGTGTTTGATTAGCAATGGTATTGCTATCCTTGTCTATCATTCAACAAAGCGGATGGCGCTATCTCTTTCTCGCTTTGCTCTGTTGCCAGATCAATGCAGAATGGATAATTGATTAACAAAATAGGTTCCACAGTTCTGGAAGAAAGTGTTTCGAATGTTTTGATGAACTGTCGCAGATTTTCTTCTCCAAATGCATTTCCTTCACAAGGTGCAATCACTTTACTATCGCTGTCCATGATGATTGTACAATCTTGCAGTGCGAACTGAAAAATGACGATATACTGATGCACGACACTACACGATCATTACTAATGATATTATCCCCACCAAAAGGGAGTAATGATGACTGAAAATCAGAAAATCCGGATTTTTGTCATTACTATCCATCATTACTATCTATGTCTCACTACACGATCATTATTAATGACATTAGTCTCCAGTAATGACATCAATAATGACCGTCTAAGGTTTGCTCAACAGCTGATTTCTAACATTATGAAACATATATATGCTCATGTTCGCTGAATGCACGGTTTGCTACGCGGTTCGAGGTTCGGTTCGGCATGTGTGGACGCACCTTTGGTTGTTACAGGACATTTATACAGATCAGAGGCCAAAGCGACATAATAATCTATACTATAATAAAGGAAAAGAACTGGCTTATACACGTACGGAATAGGAAAATTATGTTTAACACAATAATCACGTCTCAAGTACTGGACTGATTAACTTGGAATTTTGCATATAGATTCTTTATTAATTAACCGAGGATGGTTATAGACCTATTTTCGATTCTTCAAGATTTGATTACATCAAGTTTTCAGTTTGTCAAGTTGTAAATAGACCCTTGCGGAGCACGGGTTACCTGCTAGTTAACAATAACAATCGTTTACCAAAGTTGTTGGCGTCCGCTATATCTGTGTTGACATTCTCGAAACTCAAACCAAAACAATGTTTGTTTAGTGACGTTCACAAATACATGTATTGAAAACGTTTTCAAAACACATTAGGAACAATAGAAACCAATAGAGAGCCTCTGCGCGCAATGATCACCCAATCGCTTTAAAGCGCGCCTAAGACTATGAAAGCCGGGAGATTCAAAACTGGTCTGAAGGGATCAAATCGCCCGAAAAGTTTTTCGGATCTGGAGGGGAAAGGAGTCATGGAAAAATTCTACAAAAAAACAGGAACATTTATCTTAACATTAGTGTCCTTCCCATGAATTTTCAAGTCTATCTGTCAACAAATAAAAAGTTATTGCGATCTTTCGAATTTTATGTCTTCAAACGATCAAAGTACAATAAATTCCGTGTAACCTACCTAAACGTTGAACACAATTCCGACTACTCATTCTATTTTTGTCAAAAATTGATTAATCAATGATATTTTTGAATTTCTGAACGCAAGATTGTGTTTCTAAAGAGTTGCTTCAGACATATATAATATCAGATAGATTAAAAAGAATTCAGTTCTTCCGTAATTAACACTTATATTTTATACACGCGTATATTATTGACAATGATATACGCTTTCAAGATGTATAATTTGAATACTTTTAATTCAATCTTTTCTCTATTTTTGATAAACTTCCATCCTCAAATCTCGCAGTATGACCAATGCACTCACTCATTCCAGCAATATTTCATTCTTATTATTCTTATTTTTACACTTTCTGAAACAGTTTTACTTTGAATCAATTAGTTCCTGATTTTCTTTAGTCTATATTGATAAGCTGTTATGTACAAAAATAGGGAGGGACTTCGAAGCGGAACACATTTAATATATTTTCTAACACATCATTAATCATAAAAATTCTTATGAATTTTCCTTCTCGAGTAATAGTCCGGGCGCAAATGTCATGAATAAGGCACTTTGTGGTCATTTTTGAGTAACAGCCGTGGAAGATGTCTCAATTTCTTCGTTAGGTCTAGCATAATAAGGATCGTGATGATGATAAGTCGAAATCACAGGCAAACACCTCGAAAACAAGATGGCCGCCAAAATTTCCAGGGTTTTGCTATATCGCTTGTATTTCAATAACCGTTCAAGATAATCAACCTTTGTTTTGGACGAAAATATTTTAAAAACCCTCCAATACAATTTTTGTTCTATAAAATCTTCCTCTAAAGCGCATATTGTTTTAGTTATAACCTTCAAAAGCCCAAAAAAACGTTTTTTCTAATTTTTTACAAATTTAATTCCTTTATAACTTTTTTCGTGCAAGAGATACAGAGAAATTTTGAATCTATGAAGTTTAGAGCGTTATTTCAGCTTTGGAACGATATATCTTCATGCGCAGTACGTCAGGAAATGAGTTCTCAAGCGCCCTCAAAAAAAAACCCTGCACGGTTTCTGGTGCGTTTTGCCATACACATGAGGTGACAAGCTAGAACTATAAAATCGATTTTTTCATGACTACTTCAAGATAGAGACTTGAAAATGGTCTCAATCTCTTCGTTACAACAAGCCGAATAAGAATGATGAAAACAGATGATGGAAACAACAAAAATATTCGACATCATTGAAAAATTCAAGATGGCGGTCATTATTGACAGAAATTTTTTTATCGCTTGCTATTTAGTTATTGTGAGAGATATCGGATTGGTTTTACCACCAAAGTGTTCAGAATTATTATTAAACAAACTATGATGTTCGAGAGAAGAGAATCGACTCATTTCAACCACTCTTCTCATGATTCATTCAACTTCAAAAACTTGAATCATACATTTTTCGGCGACAATATTTCACTTTCCACCCTGTAAATGTATTCGCAGTAAACATACACCAGTGTTATTGGTACAGTGTTCTAGTATATTTCTAAAGCTTCAAAATGACATCTGGTTGAAGGCAGTCAGTTCATATTCCACGGCTGGAGCGTCATCGGAAAAAGAGAGAAAAGTACTGTTTGCAGCTGAAAACATGCTTTTTCCACCAAATGCCAATCCCAACAATTAGAAAATCCTTTAACTCATGACTCCTTGAAGGTACAGACTTGGGGAATGGTATCAATCTCTTTATAATAATGTGTAGAAAGAGATTATCCATGATGGTAATCTCAAAAATGTTTGTCATCATAAAAAAACAAGATGGCTGCAAAAATATGCCGATTTTTAAGAAATTGTCCGTAATTCTAATAATGTCGTGGATATCGGATCAGTTCAGCCATGTGGAAGCTCCAAAATAATCATACTACAATATCCGAAAGATTTATCTAATTCCAACAACTTCTACTATGTTTAGTATAGATGTCAACCAGATGTCATTTTGAAGCTTGGAAATATACTAAAATATAAACTTTGAATTCTTTGTTGCCTAGAGGACTGGTACATAGAAATTTCAGTCTGTTTCCACTGTTCCGATGAAGTTAAATTCTCTTTCTGCCTGGCATTCATTTGTATCACCTTTTAACTTATAGCTCAGCAAGCACAAGTGAGCAGCTTATTTTATAATTCTCGTATTTTGACAGTAGGCTTATAACTGTAGTGCTCTCAATAATGAAGAATTTGAAAATGATTAGAGCTTACACAAGACAATCATCCCGTTGTTCTCAAGATTATTGTTTGTGCTTAGGCCTAATGATTTTTAGAAATTATTGCTGAGGAAATCGAATTTCTTCAATATTTAGCATTTTCTCAATTGATTGACAATCGGGAGTATTGAGTATCGGATTGACATTGAATTATGATCAAGCTAGACTATATAGCAAGATTTGTGAAAATTGATCAGCTATCAACAACTTTCAAAACGTTTGAGGCTTGCAAGATTGTCAGAAATCATAATCTAATTTGTTAGGCAACAAAGAATTCAAAGTTTCTATCTACTGCAGAAGGAAAATTCATAAGAATTTTGGTGATTAATGATGTGTTAGAAAATTTATTAAATTTGTTCCGCTTCGAACTATATTATTTTATTTTATCTGATATTATCAGATTAGCTCATTTACTTTAGATTACCAGTTTACCAGAGATTTATAATGGTGTAACAACCGAAACCGGTATCTCGATTTTTTATTAATTTGTGGTTTGACAATATCTTTTCTTTTCATTTAATATAAATTACAAAATACGTTCGCTTGAATTCTAGGTTATGATAGTTGAAAATGATACTAATTCAGTATTCAATTGATTGACCAAAGCATAAATACTGGAAGGACTTATTTGAAGAAAGAGGGAAATAAAGAGAAAGAGGGTGCGAGAGTCAGGTTCTCTTCATCAGACAAACCCATGAGTTTGTGAGCGGGTAAAAGAGAGTAAGATAGAGAGATAAAGAAATTATAAAAGATAGCAAACGATATAAGATAGCAAATGATTCAGAGAGCTTGTACAAGAGAGCAAGAGAGTATTGGAGGGTGCATACAAACTCGGCAGTAATGGTCAAAGGAATTTCAGAATTTCATGGGACCCTCAAAAAGTGCTATACAAACTCGGTAATTTTTGTAAAGATTGAGCAGGGACTACATAATACACCTATTGTATTTCGTGCTTGCTTGTAGAAAACCTTTCCACTCATCACCACGATCCTTCCCATGAAACGCACATGACACCACTCAATCAAGTGATCTAACAAATAATTATTAATCTCGAATCGTCCTTTCCAGTTTTCAAGTAGATTTCAACAACTCTTATACTGACAGATAACAATTTCTATGAGATTTACAAGGTTCTGTTGAAATTCAACACTACAATAGAACATTACTCCATCATTTACAATGTATAATCCTATATTGTTAGTTATAAGATTGTTATTCTTAGTCTATCATTCATTAATTTTATAATATGGAAAACTGATATTATTTCATATGATCTTGTTGAAGAAATATTTATATCTTTTAGGAAATAATTACATGAATGTGGCATATGAAGTAGGAAATTAAATACGAAGACCTCGATCAACAAGTCACAGATAGGGCAAGAAATATTTCAAAATCAATTAGTTTGATGCAAGAAATACATTGTTTCTACATGGGAGATGGGAGTAGTAATTTTAATTGAACACCAACTAAAATTCATCGCATACTGATTCTCGATCATGACTCTTACTGAATGATTGATGTAAATGTGACGGACACAGTTGAAATTAAATGGGATCATTCTATATTCTTCACCATGCATTCATTAAACGTATGAAATATATATTCGATTGGTCATTCTTCATAATATTTAATGTTTGATTACCGTGGCTGGTCACCCGTAGCCATTAAATGCTATAAGATAAATGAATGTTTTAATCTTCTGATAATAATAAGTCCTATTACGAAAATAGCGTACTTTTTTATACATTTACATCCATTGAGAGTCGAATACATCTTAAATCGAAAGTTCGATTGTCGAGTTTGTAGGGCCCTGACAAGGATAGCCGAGTTTTCATACCTGAGAAAAATAGCCGAGTTTATATAACACTCAAGAGGGATCTTTTTCTTAAAACTGCCGAATTTGTATACTAAATTTGTGAATTTCTGACCGCACTGCCGAATTTGTATACACCTGTATAGGGTTAAGAGACCATGTGGAAAGTAAGAGAAAAATAGAATTGAAGATTATCTACCAGTTATACTTTTTGACTTAGATAATATTATAATGGAATCATTAACATTATATGGTACCATTTCATTTCCGTGAAACTCTTATGTCAATTGGGATAGTAATGAGGGTAAAATATAGATATGTGTAGTTTTCATCTACATTATTATTCAATCTGTAAGATTAACTATTCACTCCATCCATAAGAAATCAAGTTATATTGACTGGAATCATTGATTATAATGGTTGAAAATACTATTGATTTTATAGACATAGATCACTATAGAGTTATATCCGTTCATGGAATTATGTTGTTTAATGTTGTTTACTGATGATATGATCATCTCCACTGCATCAAAATGAAACATAAACACAAACTCAAGGAAGGAAGAAAGAAAGAGAGACATAGTGAGAGAGAGAAACATCGAGTGAGGAAGCCTGTGAAGGAGTAGTGGGCGGAGAATTAAGTTTAGAGAATTGCAAATGAAAGGGAAGGTATCAGTAGTCAATAGTCAGACGCACCCACTCCCGCGAGAACTACTCACGGTCATTCGCTCATACACTGTTGCCAAATCTCCGGTTGCCATTTGTACGGTAGAACCGTTTTTGTATATTTCTGGAAAAATATACATGGGTGATGACAGCCCTATCTGACGGTAGAACGCTGAACTAAAATTTATACATTTCATACATCTTCCCAACTTATGGCAACCAGAAAAATTTTTTTTATCATTTTTTATTGACGTCCATTTACTTTGAATACCCTTATAATCGATTTTATCGGGTTCTTTGAACCTTGAAGATTACTGAATAATTTTGTTTAGGCGTTTTTGAAATTCGGGAGATGAGTTATAATGGAAAAACAAGTGGCAACCGTATATGGCTGCAATAAGTAGGGGCTGCCACTTGTAATGGCGAAATTAGCATTATATGATGCCACTTGTTGAGGAAGATGTACATATATATATATATATATATATAATATATATATATATATATTATATATATATATATCCAAATCCCATTCAAAACATTTCATTTTACAGTTACTCCATTTAATTTTCCATTTCCATTCAATATAGACTAAATCGATTATTTCACCCTAATCAATCATCTCAATCAACCTTCGATTCAATCAACTGATTTCAACAATTTCAATATGTAATCTTGAATATTGGCGATATTCAATACAGACAACAATCCATATCGCTAATGAACAAGTGACCTGTCATTGGCACAGTGTGCTTTGGCGATTGCTGAAAACCAATTTCATCTTCATGGAAGTGGTGTTGGGAGGAGTTAATAGGGGGTTTAGGGGAAGCAATTCATAGGTGAGTGATATGGAGAGGGGGGAATGTAGCAGAGAGTGTGAATTATTACAATCTAATATCGCGTTGTACATTGTATAGTAAATCATAGCTATCACCAACACTATACATCTATATGGACTAATAATGCCGCCACCCTTAGATATTTCTCGTCTATTATAATAGAGAGTAAGTGAATATTAGAGACACGATAGGTGGAAAGCAGATCCACTTTAAACTGTCAGCATTCATCCCTGACAGCATCGATACTTCACATTCAACTAAGGCTGACAGTGACTCTCACTGTAGGTGGACCTGTATTGAACGCCCGCCCGCCCAGCTTTTAATATTGCATCAAGCAACAGGCCCCCCCCATACATAAACTCTCACATAATAGCATGTATTCCAGTTTATTAACATTCTTTGAATAACATTGTGGGGTAGTTTCATAAAGGACAGCCTTAATCAAATTAACAGAGTCCGGGCGCGAGTTAATGAGTGAATTTGAAAGGATAAAACATTATATAGGGCGGCTATTGAATTCGCTTTTTTATCAGCCTGGAATATCAAATTGGAAAAATGTCGCAGTATTCGATGTATACATTGGTTTATTGGAAGTGTGCAACTTGGAGTGTATTAGCACAGCAGCGAAGAGACGGAGAAGTTCACATTTACATTGTTTTACTGTTGCTCTATATTAGAAGTGGCTGATTCCAATCAATTTCGTAATAATTATATTTGAGGTATAACGAGATGTAATATAGATATCATAGATATTGAATTAAAAGTATTGGTTCATTGAGAGCGTTGGAAATGAATGAGGGAGCTCAACCCTAAAGAATATGTACTGATAAGAATAAAATCATCATAACTCACAGCAGGTGACCTGTATTGAATCCAATCCTAGAAGATCGAAGTTAGGGCGCAGCCGACTCTCTCTCACACTTAACCCTCAAAGTGTAGTGATATGATAAAATGGGAAAGCTTTATCACTTTATAATCAACCATTAAAGCATTCTGGTCTCACAGCAAAGTAAGATACTTCTAAAATAGTTCTCTGGTAAAATAGAGTTGGATGAGAGTAATGAAGTTGAGAATATTGTAGAATAGAACAATGATTGTGGATAAATAAACAATGCAATGTGGATAAATATAGATATTATATAAGAATGTGTTGAAAACACTCCACTTGATAATGGGCTACTTTTACAAAAAAAATATTGAAACTTGAATAATACAGGGCACTTCAAGTTTCAATATTTTTTTATTAAAATGATGTGTTATACAATCAAATCTTGGATATAATACCACCAAATTGAAATAAAATGAAATAATGTTATTACAAATAAAGCTGTCCTATCTCTCAAGCGTCTTAATTATTTGGGTCAATATAATATACAATGCATTAGGATTAGTACCCACGACTAAACCAGGAAATTAAAATTCTTATAACAATCTGCACAATCGTACTAGAATTTTCCCAAATGCAACGTGGTACGGTACCACCCATTGACATTGATATATCACGTTCACCAATGCCAGACAGTAGACTATTCCTTCAAGTAACTCAATAATATATCGTTTCAAGTGGTAATTGAGTGGGGTTTTTCTAATTTATATATTGATTTAAGGCATATAATTTCTAAATGTATACTTTCCATTTTTATATTTAACAAAAACTGTGTAGGAATTGTACGTGAAAAACTGACATTATTATTGGACTGTGTCATCACAAATTTGGAAGGGAAATATCAGAAAGATTGTCTTATCATTTTATTCACCAATGTTATTATATCGGTGTCTTTTTATCGTAAATAGATAAATAAAATGGAGATTGATGAATATAAGAGTGGTCTTCGTTTTAGCAACTGTCAGCATTGGTTGGAAGGGAAGCATTGGTATTATCCTTGAGAAATGCTGACAATAGAATTAGATCTGACTATGGTGTACTTTGGTGAGATCCACACACATGAAACAGTCAGCTTAAAGTACGAATGCTTTCCAATGCTTTCTATCCGAGCTATGCTGACAGTTTGGATTGATATTACTATAGCTGTTGTTCCATACAACCTGAGGTTCACTTCAGTCAGCATATCATACGAATAGCTCCTAATGCTCCCCATTCAAACAATGCTGACAGTTTGTATCTCGATTTACCTGGCAAATGGTATGAGCCTTGCAAATTCCGGTAACTGGGAGATGATTCATCATGAAGACGTCATCAATTTAATGTTGCATGTCTAGCAATGCCTCTCCTCAAGCATGATCGCCTCATGAATCTCATTCAATTAAGTTATACATGGTATGCAACTGGACGTATGCTAGAACACCACACCATTAATAACAATCAATGCAGCTAGCTAGACGCGTGTATAACTAGTTAGAGCATCATTCCGTTGCTGTCTTACCTGGTGGCTCCAAGTTATGCGTTGAAACCGCTGTGAATGCACGCCGGATTTCACCGCACAGTGTGCATTGTGCATTGTACGCGGCTTGTGATTTGTGTGCGCGAATTCGTTAAGGTATGAGACCTGCAACCTGAATATGCAGGCACTGGGCTCCTGGCTGGATTTCTGATGATCGACCCCGTATTTCAATGGAAAATCTGCTGGTTTCAGTAGCCTATTCTGCAGAATTTTACAATAATTATTATCAAGCGAGGTAGGAGATGTGTGGGTCTCTATATTTTACCACACAGGCTATTGTACAAGGAATAATGTTTTATTATTAGGCCTATATTAATATCGGTAAATGTGATTCATTTTTCTCCTTCTTCCTCTTACGAAACGAATTGTGACGTATCGGAAAGTGAGCTACTACATTTTCATTACGTTAAAAAAAAACAATATGTATCACCATTTGTAACCAAGTTATAATTTTTTGTAAATATTGGGGGCTCCACCAATTCCCAGATGGGAAGAAGAGTTACAAAGGAGATACATAGCTGAAGATAGTAGAGCAGATATTCTAGAGAAATAAAAAGAAGAAATCATTCTAACATCATAACTAATAAAATGATGAATAATTAATTGAGTACGATACCAATCCTCTTTATGATGACAATCTTGTCAGCTTTGGCAGGAAGGTGAGGTCTAGAGAAAGGTCCAGGTCCTGGCCAGTCAGAGTCTTTGGGTGTATGGAGGAGCGGCACAAAAGAGACTGAATCAAAAAAGTGGGAAAATCTAGTATGAAAATGCCGGCTGGTGGGGAGACTGGAAAGTTCCACCACTCTGAAGCTCTGTTATTTTCCATTTAGTCAGCACAATTTGGCTTTCTAGTGATCCTGATTTTATTATTGAAAAATAAATTTAAATTTTGATGTGCTTGAGGAGCTGTCAAAACCCATGGTTTATGACAGTATCATCAATTACGTTGAAACATTGTTTGAAAATCAGCCTTGGAACATTGTTTAAATATCTTTCAAGCCATCAAAACTATATTATTCACAGCAATATTATATCTTTATAATTATAATTACATCTAAAAAATGTAGGTAGAACTGATTCAGTGGAGAATACAAATGAAATTATGTTTCTATTTCAATGATAGATTGTATTATATCAATTGATTTGTTGAGCTCTCTGAATTAAAGAATAGGAGTTGATGAAAACGTTGAAACCTGATTATGCAAAGAAATTCGATTCTTGCGACAGTCAAATAGTTCGTAATACAGATGAATCGATGTTTTCATAAACCAATATTCAAAATCATTCTGGAGAACGTATGTGGCATTGAGAGTGCTTTTCAACTGATTTCAAAGCTAAATTCATGGATCATAATTTCCTAACAATTCTTAACATTCTTAACAATTTACCGTGGAGCGACACAACAGTTATTTGAATGGCTCCCAAACCAGTTTGAATTATTATATGTCTGATTATTTCCCTGCTTGGTGAGCGTAAATTGCTTCGCAATCTGTGTTACTCAATAGGCCTACTGTAATTGATCTCAAACTACTGAAAGGTTTCAAATAGACTAATGACTTGTTTGACCAATGCAAAACCATCAATAACACGACCCTTGTTTGACCAGTTCATGAAACTACACTCGGGACATGAATTGATTGCTCTAGCATTGAGAGCAATGAGCAAAGTCTAGTAACTTCACTAATGAATTGGTGGCTGAGATAGGAACTGAACCATCTATCAATGGGGTCCACTGGTTTTCGAATCAGAGATTCTATAGGCCTACAGATGGATGTGTATTCATCCAGATTTTAATACAAGAGTAGATTTACATATAGGTACTTCTTCTTCATCTCTCCCCAGTGTGCTGTTACAGCTTTGGGACACAGTTTCACATATAATTCACAGGTATGAATATAAATACTAGTTCATGTAATGTAGCGTACACGATCGGTGAAAATTATGGAAACAGTTATTATTCACTGAGCGAGGATGATTTTGAATTGGAAAAACTACTTTTCTGTGACTTCAAAATTATGGTCCATCATTTTTTATCCGCCATTTTTATTGATTCCAATTTTATATGTTTCAAATGGAAATGGTTATGATACATGATTTCGATACAGAATTTCAAGAGAAAAAGAATTGCTAGAAAAAAATATAAAAATTTCTTAAACCGTTCCAAAGTTATTCATATTTAACGATAATAATAAACCATACAAAAATGGAATAAAGGAGAATTTGTACATTAAAAATCTGAGGGATCGAACTTTTCTGTTCAAAGTGTTAAATATGTGAGTAGATGTTATCATAAGTGTTTACTAACACTAATGAGTCAAACTAGATACAGTAGTTGGATTTCTTTTAGATCCTCAATGTACATGTTTATCGCATTTTTGTATGATTCATTGGTATCTTTCAATGTGAATAACTGAATAGCGTTGAATTCAGAATGGGGAATTCGAGATGGCGGACAACGATTTTGAAGCTACCGAAAAGTAGGTTTCATAGGATCTTCAATGAACCTACTGTCAAATCATCCTTCTGGAAGAAAATAATAATGTATAAATCGTTGATTTTCATACTGTTGTGGGTTTCTTCACTAATAAAACAGCTGGTATATTTTATTAATCAGGTAGTTATCAGTTTGTAGTTGTTTCTAGTTTACCTTCATGTGTAGGTAATAAATCTACACTGATAAAACCCTTGAGGCGATTTTCTTTTGATTAGATCTATTACTTACAACTCTAACACATGGAGGTAAACTAGAAACAACTATAAACTTATAACTAACTAATAAATTACATCTAATTATCAAAATCGACGTTAACTAATATAACTTATCCAACTATATCTGTATAGGAATAACTGTCACCAAGAATAATAACATTATAAATAACTACAAAAGATGATTATCACTTTATCATTAGACTGTCAAAATTACGACTAGAAGCGAACAATATACGACTGTAGTCTGTCAACTGACTCTCGACTGCAACACGCGCCATTTATAAGGCAAGCACAACAATCAAGAAGGGTCTGGGCCACGATCACACCACGTTCAACCCATCTCTGTGAATGGAAACCACCAGAAGGTTTGATAACGCGCTTGCCATTGGTCGATGGTTCCCCACATCAAACCCGGGTTCAAGGGTTCATTATTGAAATTGAATGGTATCAGAATATATTTATTGACTCAGTGTAGTGAAGTCTACGTCCAAACTCATTGTATTTGGTGATATTCTTTTGATTGGTATTACACCTGCATATGGCACATTTTCGACCAAACGCATAAATAGATTCTCATAAGAATTAGCAGGACTTTTCCCCCTTGAATTGCACGACGATGTAATGTGTAAGGTATTTTTTGGAGTTTTGTATTATCCTAAGTACAATTTCATGATTGAAAAGGAATTTCTTCCATGCTAGCCTACACCATATCTTCTTAAAAAATTTCACTCCTGAACATGGAAAACAATGGAATAAATCTAAATCGATCAGTTGGATTTCATGCAATTTGGAGGATGTGGTGATAACTAAACGTGCGCGAGTTATTCTATTCACAGAAGTACGTAGCCTACTTAATATAGGATGAACTGGATGGAATAATTAGTATAAGCTTCCATAGATCGTGAAACAGTGGTGGTCATATTATTAGAATATGCCTTTACAACAGACTAGTACTAGTGATAGTGACAATGAGATTAGCCAGCAGTGTTCGACTCAGTGAGAATCCCTATTATTTGATGAATCAAGTGAGATCCACTTCATACTGTCGGCAGTCCTAGTAGATAGAAATTCTTATTCCCATTCAACCACTGCTGACAGTATGAATTGAATCTCACAATTGACTGCTGCATCATACTGTAGTAAGATGCACATCAGTCTGCCAGCATTCCTATCGAATTACATCAATGCTTCCCATCTAACCAATGCTGACAGTATGATGTGAAACTCACCACAGTCCATGAATCTTTATTAGATGGCAGTTAACTCGATTGCATGGTTGCCATGACAACGCTCTAAATAGAAATCGGAGTGAAGAGACATCGTTACAGTTTAATGGATAAGCCTGGCGTTGAGGCTCGGTCAGGCAAACCTCAACCTAAACCTGAAAACGTTAACCTTACCTAACCTGCAAACGTTGACACGCGGTTTGTTCTAGGGGTGTTTAATTAAAACCTGATGAATCTCAAGTTGATGATTCTCTCTCCTCCCTACTCACTCACTGAGTATTTCTCCTCAGTCACTCACTTCCTCACCCACCCTCTTTTTTGGTAGAGAGCTAGTGGGAAGGATATTCTCAATATTCTTTCCGAAGAATGGAAATTGATATGTCCAAAGCTCTGCCATTTATGTAGATGTATAACAATATAATAATTATCTATAGTTATTATATTACAAATTGCTTTTTCATATCATATACAGTTCAATAATTATTTTCTTAGTCCATATTATGAAAATTCATCTATAATTTTGCTGTATTGTAAGCTATTGTATATAAGTGTATAAGCCAATATATATATAATAGTAGTCTACATAAATAAAGTACTCAATCAATCAATCAATCTCTCTCTCTCCCACACATACTCTCTCTTGAATCCCATGTCACACTTTAATGCTTGAATCTTTCGTCTTTAGGATGGCTGTTCACTTTTTAAAGGCCATTCCATACAGCACGTGGCGTGCGTGGCTAAACGCACGCTAGCTACTTTTCAAAACATCGCTTCCCAGCTAATCAAATGAAGCAATTCACATAGCAGCCACGGCCACGCGGCATCGCTTGCTATATTAGCCACGCGTGGCTACCGTTCGCTCTCTGAGCGATCTTTTCAAACGGCCACGTTTTGGTCCGAGCATGCGCAGAACCTATACTAGACGTATACTATCATATTATAGAACGTATACTATCATTGTCAGCCTCAAGGTCGCGCATTAAATGATGGAATTCACCATAGGTCTTCCTTTTTTTTATTGATTGGATGTACCCACTGGTCCCGTGCTGTCACCGAATACAATAAAACCAGCTCATTATCATTACTACTGCTGCTGTTGGAGTCATCAAACCAAGGAAATCCAGATTCACACCACGGGACCGTCGGAGTTGACATCTTCCTACATACTGACGGGAAACGTGGCCGGTATAGCATCGCAACAGTCGTGGCGGTGTGAATTGGCATGTTGCTAGCATGGCCGGCGTGGCGTGCGTCCAGCCACGCACGCCACGTGCTGTGTGGAATGGCCTTAAGAGGTTCACAAAAACAATCTGGTTGATGAAAAGTGAAATATTGCTACTTTCTGCAGTGATCTCGTCTCTGTTCCACTCTTGGTTCATGATTTCATAGAATAGATTATTCTTATTGAGAATCTGAAAAAAAAATTCATGAACTAATTAATAGGTGGGCTAGCCTACCTGTTGTCGAATCTTCGATTCCACTATCAAAAGTCTATCTTCCTCACTTTACGTCTTCAAACATAACGTTCATGTTCCGTGTAAAGGTGCGTACAGATTTACACTCTGCTCCGCTGGATTGAAAATTCCACATTTGTGAGGTCAGGTTGTAGCGAAGTCAACAACATCTCGCGTAACGTTCATGATCGGAGCGTGTTGGAATCGTGTATATCTGTACGCACCTTAATATGGATATTCAATTCCATACCTTGAATACGGGATACCAATCCGGGTAAGATACAGAACTCTTATTCAAATCTTCAGATCTCATACAAGATCTCATCCTGGAGAGCCTCCAAGATTCACTTGTCAACAACTTCTCCGTACAGGCAAGATTCTCTCCCTGCTGTCACTGTACTCGAAATTCAGAAAAACTAAGCCAACTTTGGTCAAAATATCAACTTCCATAATATATATACAGGGTGTCCCAGATAAGGTGTAAACCCCGGCTACCATAGCCTTCACATGCAATTTGCAACAAAAAATGTTCAGTAAAATTTTCTCTTATCGACCTTCGTTTTCGAGATATATCGATTTTTCGATATTTTTCAAGTAGGCGTACTTCCAGTCATTAAATCGTCAATATCTCAAGAACCATTGGTCATAAGTGAATTTTAAGGACATCGTAGAAAAGAAGACAAAATTTCACATTGATTTGAGGTATGAAACATGCCAAAGTCGATTTTTGAGTAGTTTTTTTTAGCGGTCAAAGTTGAAAAAGAGTGATTTTTGAAGTTTTTTTAAAAACTTCAGACACATTTTTCTCGATTTTTTATTTGGGGTACGAAATAATTTTTATAGCGCAAAAACTTCCTTTTTTGATTATCTTTCAAATGAGACCAAATACAGGTATCTAGCTTAAATCCTCGAATCAGAATTTCAGTTTCAATTCGATTTTTTAATTAAAAACGAGACTTATCTTGTTTGAGTGTGAATAATTGTCTACAATTTGATAGCTTTGTGTCGAGTGATTGAGGGCGTAAAAATACTTTTTCTATAGGAAATTTGGCTGAGAAATTCAATGAAACTGGTTAGAAGTTCGTATCTGCAATTGTTATTGAGATACAAGTTGAAAAAAGTTCAAAGTCGAGGAGGAGGAGTTCAAAGAAGGATGTTGTCGATGAGGGAAGCGTCTTCTGTAAAGTCTCTCCGCCTCTTTTGAGTTGTATGCACATTCTGCATATACCAATTGCATGTCTGTATACTCAATTGTGGAGAATTTCATGTTGATAACGATAATAAACACAGACACTTGATAACTTATTGAACTTGAGTAAAAAAGAGACTTATCATACTAATAAACTAAAAAAACTCAAACAAACTACACTCGAAAACAATACTCTAACTAAAATATAAACTTGGAAACAGAAAACAACAAAAATGAAATAGTGAATTGGAAAAATCAAACACTCATGAAAAAAACTAGACTTAATAACTCAGGAACACAAACGAACGAACTGGGAAAACTTGACCATTGACTGGAAAGACATCAACCGATCGACCGACTGGAAGCACGTTACTTTTCATACAATGACTGCGAGAATTGTCTCTATTGTTGGGTGAGCATTAGAAAAACTTTCTATTCTATCAGAGCAGCTGATTAATGAACAGATTGATTTTTCCTTCTCACTCAATTGAATCTCAATGGTATGAATTTAAAACAACGAAAAGATGTCTTTAGGGTGCTCTTCTTGAAAATTTTCATTTTTTAACAATCTAGTTTTGAAATTTTCCTGGAAAATTCATACTCATTCGATAGTTTATAAAATGGCAAAGTTTTTTCATTATTGGAAAAATATTGTTACTGTGAAAAAAATCAAGAAAAAACTGTTTGAAAAGTTTAGATTTTAACTCGACTTTGAACTTTTTTCAACTTGTATCTCAATAACAATTGCAGATACGAACTTCTTACCAGTTTCATTGAATTTCTCAGCCAAATTTCCTATAGAAAAAGTATTTTTACGCCCTCAATCACTGCTGACAGCATGAATTGAATCTCACAATTGACTGCTGCATCATACTGTAGTAAGATGCACATCAGTCTGCCAGCATTCCTATCGAATTACATCAATGCTTCCCATCTAACCAATGCTGACAGTATGATGTGAAACTCACCACAGTCCATGAGTCTCTATTAGATGGCAGTTAACTCGATTGCATGGTTGCCATGACAACGCTCTAAATAGAAATCGGAGTGAAGAGACATCGTTACAGTTTAATGGATAAGCCTGGCGTTGAGGCTCGGTCAGGCAAACCTCAACCTAAACCTGAAAACGTTAACCTAACCTAACCTGCAAACGTTGACGCGCGGTTGCGTTCTAGGGGTGTTTAATTAAAACCTGATGAATCTCAAGTTGATGATTCTCTCCCCTCCCTACTCACTCACTGAGTATTTCTCCTCAGTCACTCACTTCCTCACCCACTCTCTTTTTTGGTAGAGAGTTAGTGGAAAGGATATTTTTAATATTCTCTCCGAAGAATGGACATTGATATGTCCAAAGCTCCGCCAATTCATGTAGATGCATAACAATATAATAATTATCTATAGTTATTATATTACAAATTGCTTTTTAATATCATATACAGTTCAATAATTATTTTCTTGGTGTAATTTTGCTGTACTGTAAGCTATTGTATATAGGTGTATAAGCCAGTATATATTGTAATCTACATAAATAAAGTACTCAATCAATCAATCAATCTCTCTCTCCCACACATACTCTCTCTTGAATCCCATGTCACACTTTAATGCTTGAATCTTTCGTCTTTAGGATGGCTGTTCACTTTTTAAGAGGTTCACAAAAACAATCTGGTTGATAAAAAGTGAAATATTGCTACTTTCTGCAGTGATCTCGTCTCTGTTCCACTCTTGGTTCATGATTTCATAGAATAGATTATTCTCATTGAGAATCTGAGAAAAAAAAATTTCATGAACTAATTAATAGGTGGGCTAGCCTACCTATTGTCGAATCTTCGATTCTACTATCAAAAGTCTATCTTCCTCACTTTACGTCTTCAAACATAACGTTCATGTTCCGTGTAAAGGTGCGTACAGATTTACACTCTGCTCCACTGGATTGAAAATTCCACATTTGTGAGGTCAGGTTGTGCAAAGTCAACAACATCTCGCGTAACGTTCATGATCGGAGCGTGTATATCTGTACGCATCTTAATATGGATCTTCAATTCCATACCTTGAATACGGGATACCAATCCGGGTAAGATACAAATCTCTCATTCAAATCTTCAGATCTCATTCAAGATCTCATCCTGGAGAGCCTCCAAGATTCACTTGTCAACAACTTCTCCGTACAGGCAAGATTCTCTCCCTGCTGTCACTGTACTTTGGTCAAAATATCAACTTCCATAATATATATGAACTTGTAATTCAACCTCGTTATAAAACGCTGCACAATAGAAAACCTCATTTGAAAAGCCCTCGAACATTATAATATGTTCAAAAATCCATAATACACTCCCACATGATCTGACAAACACTATAGACCTAGAACAGCTCAGAGCAATGTTAAAAGAGCGAGTTTCTGCACAGCTAAAGCTGATCTGTCTTTAAAATATTTTCTGTTCATTCTCAAGTTTTATTTTTTTATTTCATTGACAATATTACAAATCATAATTATAATAAATATATAATATGATTATTTTGTGTACGTTTTAAGTTCATGTGACTCATCTCATATCAGATGTCTATGATGTTACTATAAATTAAATTGAATTGAATTATTCATCGCTACTGCAGGTTCATGAAAATCAGTTTAAGGCCCGCCGCAAAGTAGACTCACGCTAATCCACGAAAAGCAGCCCACGCCGTGGGATGTTTTGTACACCATTGCTATAGAATTATTCATAGTCAATCAGCTGACAAGTGGATTATTCATTTCATGTAATATTATCATTACGCAGATGTCTGGAGAAGCCTAGCAATGGTTTACAAAACATCCCTCGGCGTGGGTTGCTTTTAGTGGATTAGCGTGGGTCCACTTTGCGGCGGGCCTGAAACAGAAAAATTGAAATGAGAACAGTGAAGCATGTCATTGCATTGCAATCGAGCGTTTTCATTCAATTGGTCAATTCTCAATATGATTTGGGAATAATGTAATCAAACCCCATTGATGTGGAGGAAAACAAGTTGGAATGTTTGAAAAATTGGTAAAATTATTTTCAATTTACAAAAATTCAATTCATGAATGTACCAGTAATATAATTACTGACCAATATGAAATTGAATCGATAAGATAACCAAATCACTGCTCCTACTACTTGTTAATCATATCTTAAGAGTTCCATAAATTCAGGAAGAACTTTTTTTGGATACACATCATGTTCATTACACAATTATTGATAATAGACTTTTTTATATCATTTACGTGGAGTTCTCTGTGAAAAGTAAAGGATGAGCCATCATGACCATGATACAGAATATACTTTTATATACCTGCCTGACCAATAATACGACACTGATAAGATAACCGACTCACATAGCTGCATCACTTTTGTGTGGCTTCTTCTAGACTGAAAACAAAATATATGGGACTCGGACACCATAAATCTTCACTTTGAAGGATGATTATGAGGGATCTGTTATGTCAGTTTCTGCCTGAGGGTCACTAGTGGTATTCACATCAATTTGTCAGTTTTCCCTATACGTGATATCATCGCTTCTCATTCAACCAATGCTGACGGCAATAAGTGAATCTTTCACTATACTGACGTATATCGGGAAACTACCTGATGGCCAGTTGGATGAGAAAGACCCCTGTTGAAGAAACCTAGTGTTATCAGGGATGAAGAAGATGAAATATTCTGCATACAAGAAAAGCGCTCGTTGAGGAAACTGAAAAGTTTGAAGAGGAGAACGTCGGCAATGTCACACATTTAGGTGTTTTCAAGATTAATGAATGGAAAGCTCCCTGTCTGGAAAACACACCACAACACAATGAGGGGGGGGATGGTATGAAGGTGCATCCTACCAGCCGACAACCCAGCTTGAAAATTCACCACCCCAACCCACCCCAGTAGACAACACTCTGCTCATCAATTTGCTCTTAATAGCCGGTTTTTCTCACCGGGACAGGAATCTTCCCTCATTTGTTGTCATAAATCAATTTCAGGTCTATTTAATAACATAAGGTGAGGCTCTTGCTAAAAACGATGGCAATTACATTGAGAAAAAAGCGGGAATTGATAAATTATCTCCGACGATGATCGAGAGATAATAGATGGGATAATAATATTCCTGTCTGATTAATTATTTCAGGTTTAAACTTACACTTCGCTTTTGGGATTTACTCGAATCTGTCAGGATTCGTTGTTGATTACATCGTTACTCCCCATTCAACTATCGCTGACCGTTTGAAGTGAATCTTATAGTTGAATAATCTACCAAGGAAAAAGATTTTCTCTTGTAGTGAGTTTCACTTTACACAGTGATCGTTCCTTATGAACGTACAACACTGGTCTCCATTAAACCAATTCTGACAGTAGAATGTGAATCTTACTATATGAAGATCCACTTTGTACTGTCAGCTCTACTTATGAACAATATCGATACTGCCCATTCAACCAATGCTGACAGTGAAATGTGATCTCACTAGGCTTGCTGTGTTGCACTTGCTTATCTTCATAGCTAAAGTAGACGGGAAAAATTAATACTTTACCGGTGTAGGTGATTTTCCCGGGAGGGAAAGTGCTGGGCACCGGAAAAGCAAAGTGGAATATAATCTGAGAAGAAAAGTCTTTCAAGCTAATCTCGGCATTATATTCAAGAATACTTTGAAGACAGAGATGCTGCTTAAATTTCCTTCTACCTCAGCTGTAATCCACTATTAAAAAAGCGGACGATCATAACAGTTCTACAAAGGGTAGAGAATAGTTATATTATATTTAGCATTCTTATATTCTTCTATTCCTTTCTAAGTAAGCATAGACCCATATATATATATATGGAATTTTTTATTTTCGGAATGAGAGAGATTCATTGTTGAAATTGTTTCATACAATAATAATTATTCTAGAGAAGAACTGGGACGTCTGAAATAGTCTCTGATTCAACAGAGCGATTCATAAGATTATTCATATCCTGCTGTTGATAGCTCAGTTTATCACTAAGATGTAATTCTGCTTTGAATATTCAGTTGAATACTATCTCAATATTATCATTCTCGAATAGTCACCAAATTCAAACACCAACTCTGCATCAGATACTGTTTTGTCATGGCGGAATACGAAATTCTCGCGAAGAATTATCGAATTAGATTTAATTGCATTTGATAGAAATTTTTCGTGTCGGATCCATATATTGTAACCAAAGTTTATATTGTAAGTTCCAAATTTCAAGTCATTCCGTTAATTGGGAGATGAGATATCGTGTACAAACACACACACACACACACACACACACACACCACACACACACACACACACACACACACACACACACACACACAACACACAAAACACACACACACAAAACACAAACACACACACACACACACATCAATACCCAAAAACCACTTCTTTGGACTCAGGGGACCTTGAAACGTGTGTAATTAATTTTTTAACCTTAATTTTTTTCGGAAAGCAATACTTCACTTACCTATGGTAATAGGGCAAGGAAAGTAAAAACTGAAAAATCATCAATGTGTGAGTCAAGTGAGGCAGTCGGCTTTAGCTGCGTTTACATTTTTGTTATCAACTGATGTTAATTACAAAAGTTAATAACATCATGTTGAGTTGATAACATGAGTTATTAATAATAAGTTGTCAACTAGACTGAATCAACAAAAAATTCTCTTGAAAAAAGTTGTTAACTAGAGTTTTCAACAGTTCAAACTCTGGTGTAAACGCATTATAATTTATTTACATTAGATGAGATGAAGATCATTATTTTAATGATCACACACATGTTTCAATTCAAATTTGAAGACAATTTTATTCCGGCTGTTATATCATAAGAATAGTCTCGTTAAATGAAATCATATGGAAGTCAATTATATTGATAACAAGATCTTGTTAATAACAAACATGAGTTATTAACTTTTGTCAAGAGACATTTTTGATGATTCCGTCAAGTTAATAACTCGTGTTATTAACTGCGATGTAAACGCAGCTTTACATAACTCATCGATATTGTGATATCCAATTGGAAAACATCTGAGAGATTTATTTAATCACACAAAGTCCATCAATCATTTGCGAGTACACAAGTACACACTTACAACGTGCTATCATTTGCTGATCACTGTCCATTTTCTTGAACACCACGAACACGAGAAATTGTGTTGTACTCATCATATTGTATTATAGTGCTCACTTGATAGGCTACTATTGCCTCCATTGAGAGAAGAAATTAACAAACTCTTCTCAATATATAGCAAATCAACCTGTTGAACTAACAATTCCCAATCTTATTCATTATTATTCTTCTTTTTTCTGTATCTCCGAGCACAGTGAGGACTATGTTTCAACTTGACCGGATACTTAATTTTGTTTGTACACATATGTAACACATTTTTAGACGACTGTGTGTATAGATTTTACTGAAATTTGGCAGAAATGTTTTTTCTCGAATTGCGCGTCGACGTATGCGCATGTTCAAGTTTCAGATTCTGTGTTTAAAGGAAAGAATGAAGAAAAAAGTAACTCCTCTTTTGAAATTTTGAATGAAATTGGGAGGAAGGAGGTCTAAGGCTGGTTACAAATGTTAGAAGCAACCAATATCAATAAATCAAATCAAATCAAATCAAATCAGTTTATTTCCACATTTGGTACATTAAAAGAATATGTAAAAGTGCATACATTTCATTGTTTTTACAATATTTCAAACAGGTTATTAAAGATTTTTTTTTTACATATTATACACTATTACCATAATACATATATAGAGTGGAATTCCCCCAAAAAGACTGTTCGTCTGTGGTTGAGGGAGAGTTCTTATCAAGCAAGAGTAATATGTATCTCATCAAATAATAATATACTACAAACATACTTAATTAATAAGATATCATTTTGTCTACATCAGAGGAGAAAAAACAAGACAAAACATTTTGTTTTTGTTTGTTAGCGCAGAGTGATCATAAAAGTAAGATACAGAAAAGTGAAAGAGCAAAGGGATCAAGACAAGCGGTGATGCAAATGTAATAATAGTATATAATCAATGCTGGGATGCTACGTGTAGGGTGAAAGAAGAAGTTGTTCAGCTCCATTCCAGCCCAAGCCAAAGAGCCACCCCACCAACCTCCTTTTATACACCACATCGCTGCAACCCTCGGCCTCCCTCATGTCTTCCGGCAAATTCCTATAGATAATTTGAGCTAAGTAAAACGGTGATTTAAGTTCTATTCCATGCATTAATCTGGGGATAGAATAGCCATGGTTATTTCTTAGTCTAGTATGGTAATTGTGCTGTATGTTGGCAAGAAGTTCTATTTTATGTTTCCTAATATATGTAAGAATTGTTTTAATAAATAGCTGTCTTAAATTTAACACAGGGAAGTCCGAGAAAAGCAGCGACGTGGGGTACCTGGGTTCTTTTTTCAGGATGGTCTTCATGATTGTACGTTGGGTAACGGCCAGTGGCTCCAGGCATGTGGATGATACCCCTCCCCATGCTATTATGCCATACTGCAACACTGATTGCACGTAGGCATGATAAATCCTCCTACACAACCTGATGTCTAGTACATTACTGAGTTGAGACAGACCATAAAGCAACCTCCTAACCCTCTGTTTCAAATTCTGTACATGAGGGACCCAACTCAGATGATTGTCAAAAATAACCCCCAAGTATTTATATTGGTCGACTCTCTTGATTGACCCACATGCACATGCAGTAGATTCTATATCCCTACAGGAATGCATTTTTACTTGCCTAGAACCTGGATCAGATTGGTTCCTGGTCACTATAGGCATATACTTTGTTTTACTCAGATTTACTGTTAAACTATTGTGGTCAAACCAATTTTTTATTCTAGCGAGATCATTTGTGGCATTTCTATAAACTTCCTCCCATTCTCTACCTACAGAAATTACAGCAGTGTCGTCAGCAAATAGAAATATTTTACTTGTTGTGTTCAATTGGGAAATATTATTAATATATACCAGGAACAATGTTGGACCCAGAGTGCTTCCCTGAATCACTCCAAAGTCAATATTGTCCATTTCACTGGATTTTCCTTCAATTTGAACAAATTGCTGGCGCTCCGAGAGATAACTCCTGAACCATTGCAAGGCGGTATTTTTAACTCCAATGGCCTCAAGTTTATGCAATAGCTTATCTCTATCAACTGAATCGAAGGCCTTGGCCAGGTCCAGGAATGTGATAATAGCCTTATTTTTCAATTTAAATTAAATAAATTAACCACTGGAAGATTACATGATGATAAGAAAATAATTTAACCTCAAATGTAACAGCGAAGAAAAAATAAACAAAAAATCGGAGGTACAATAACCTAACCTCAATAATTCTGCTCAAAGCGTTTCACTATGATAACAGCTGTGATGACACAAGAATGTTTGACATGCATGTTCTACAGTTAGTGGCCAGCCTGATAAGCACTTTATATTGAACTGTCCGATTGAAATCAAATGCTACCTGGGAAAGCTGATCCTAGGTACCGAGAAATTTTAAGACTTATATTATTGATTGTATCTCCATTATTATGTTTAGTGCTCTGCAATGATGATCCTGCTCCAAATTTGCAGTATGAACTATATTATCATATTTATTACTTTTTTGTTACCATCATGTTATTTTTCTTGATGCTCTACTGAAACCATGTGAATCAAATAATCTTATGGAATCGATTTGTTTTGTTGCAGCTCGAAGTATGCAGTATGGGAAAATCAGACCGGGTATTACAAGGTTGTGATGTGGCTGAGCATACTGACATTCAGGCCAACTGACATAGGCACATACAACTGCATTTCCACCAACAGTCTTGGCAAAGCAGAAGGCACGCTGCGTTTGTATGGTCGGTATATGATTGAAATTAAAATAAAAAAAATTTAATGTCATAAATGCAAAAAGATTGATGTGAATTTCACAATAATATTGTTGTAAATGTGCTTTTGTGATTAAAACTCTATTCATTAAAAGTTTACAATATTGAACAAGATAAAAAAAAAAAAAACATCATCTTTCAACTTATCTCATAAAACTCCAACTAGTTATTTACTTGTAAACGTTCGTTGCTAAAACAGTCACTTTGGCAACCGTGTTCACATGATTAGTATCCATGTAGGACTTGTCTACATCACTATCCCCTCCTTAGGGATGTTGGTCTCCAATATCCAGATTTCCCTGATCAGGTGCTAGACGATTAATGTGTACAACCTTTGATTTGGTTCTTCCTTCAGTTTTGTTAATCCTGTACACTAAATCATTTATTCTCTTCACAATGTAGTATGGGCCTTCTGATGCTCTTTCTTATTCTGAGCAAACATTTTTTCTTTTAATTGCCAACTCCATTTCTTGCAAATAGCAAACCATTTGGATTCTTCGGATTTTCAATAAAACTTTAACAATTAGATATAGCAACGTTTAATCCTCAACCTTGTGGGCTCTATGGCGTCCTCACTAACGATGTCTCAGACCTCTAAATTGAACAATACTCTGCTCAATCATACCTCAGGACAGACACACTTCCTCCCTGCCATACAGCCATGCTTCTGCAGTTCCGGACAGATGTGCTTCCATTCAGCTACTTGCTGAGGACTGAGAAGCCTCATTCAAGCTAGTGTCATCCTCACTTACTCCTTATTTCCTCACTTATGCATACCCTAATGCATGTCGTAACCTGCACACCCTAGGCAGTTACCTGTCCCCACACCCTATGTGTGACAAGTCATAAATTCCTAGTTTGTCCAAAACTAGGGAATCATTCTTCATTAATTAGACAGAGAAATTCAAATTGATAAAATCTTGTTTAAAAAGTCATAAAATTTTTAAATCAGTCAGACTAGGTTACAAGAACATTGACTCCAATCGCCAGTATCTCTTGTACCAGATTCCAATGTGAGTAAATCACTTTCTATCACTTTTGGCAAACTAAAAATGTTATACATGAATCTCAGAGCCAACCTTGAAGGCTTATCGAAGTTCAGAGCAAACCAATAGCCATGATTCTTCTAGAAGTACTCCAGCATCTTTTATTTTCCCCCATCAACACTAACATAGACATTCTCAAAAAAATTGAAAATTTTCCTTGATTTCCTGTTGAAGGTTTCGCCCATATTAGATAGAAATTCTAGTATATATCTCCTTTGAGTAAATTTACCAACTCGTTGAGTGCTTCCATCACCATTTTTTATCTTGCTAGTACTTGTAAAGGTATCAAATTTGGGTAGATAAAAAGCCCTAACAGAAATAATAATAGGTCTAAAAATAAAGTAATTAGCTAATATCGCCAAGCAGATAATAATCAAGATAAGATAGCATCAGCTTGTTCTGGCTAAATGGTACAAGAACTTAAAAAGGATTTGAAGAAAGTTTACTACTCATAAATATATTATTTATAAAATATTTGAAGATTGAGGTTAGATAGATGTATTCACAGATCGGTGACCTAGAGATCGATCAAACCGAAGAACGTAGAATCTGACCAAAACCCCTTGGCAGAGCTTTATTGCAATCAGACGGTGTGCAATGTGAGAAAACACCCGTCCACGTGGCTAATTATTAGTTAGCATGGAATTAATATTAATATATATAATATTAACTAGCATGCAAAGAGCATAAATATAAAACCAAATAAAAATAATTTAATGTATTTAGGAAATAAGAGTTACCAGGCGCATGAATACCTAATAAAATTTGCATGCACCAATAGTAAAACGGCAGTTAATAGGCGGCAACTGTAGGCCGATTCAAAAATATTTATATATATTTATATAATTGTAGTAGATTTTGTGTAAAAATTTGTGTAATCTATATTATCAATATGGCTCGAATGCAAAGAAATTATTAATCATGTAATCTAAGCAATATTTTGGCAGTCTTTGTAAGATCTATTTGAATTTAATGGCGGAGGATTGAGATATTTAAATTTTATGCTAATTTGAAAGTCGGAAAGAGGATCTGTAAAACTTGAGAAGGAAGAACCAGCACTCGCCAAACACGACTCGCCAGCCAGATGCCACCATAAGAGGACCCCAAATATTTTAGAGCGAAGTACCTTATTAATAATTTTGTAAAAATTAAAGTTAAAGTAAATTATTAAATTTCTTAAAAGACTTCGTGATGCTGTTGTGAAGCAGAAGTCATTTTTCATTTTTATTAAATTTATAAACCCCTGGAGGAGACGATTCCGGCTACCATATTCCCGGACCACATGGAGTTGGATCGACATCGGCGGCCTACAAGAAAATTTTCGACACGTGAGTGATTAAATTTGAATTTAGTGATGGGCGCCCTAGTGCTTCGAAATAATCTGATGATCAAAGCTAGCTCGCCGAAAGGGTTATTATAAATTAAGAAATTATTAAGATTAATACTTGCGCAAGTAAAAATTAGTATTAAAGGTATCTAATTGAAAGAAAAATATATAGATCAATATTTTAGAAATTTCTGTTTAATCAAAGAAGTACGAAATCTAGGCTATTAAAACATATGCATACAATATTTAATTTTTTGCAATACAATTTGCGATAATTTATCATAGTTCTAATTCACTAGATGAATGGCTCTACCTATTCCGTCAGGTGCCGAATCTTGCACCCTGAGATAAAAATATATATTCGATACAAAATAAATCTGCTAAATACTAGAGATTTTAATATATAGATATATTTGGATTATTAGTGGCTAATTTATTAAGCTGATCTTAGAGCACATATTTATGATTGAATTATCCAAGCCGACAAGTATTAGCAAGTACATGTCACAGCTATATGCCAAAGATTGCATATGATTTCAAGATAAAGGCACATGGTAATGATTCGTGCCATAAATCTAGAATATAAAGTTAGCCTGTGATATTTTTATTGATTTCAAATATTGTTCTATTTTTATATTATATTTTTTATCGCTCTATATATATTTTTTGCCTCGACTGATCTTTGCATTATTTGTATAATATATGTGTAAAATTTTCATGGTGTGCAATTCATTTTATATTCCTCATCTCTATAGTATAAGTATCATTTATATATATATATTTATTATTATTGAATTACAAGAGTTATTGGAGAAGCCCATATCTAGGCCTATCAAGATTTTTTAAGACGGAATACTATTAGAAAACCACGCCCTATTATATTAAATCTCATGCTTTACCGACTGATGCCAAGCAGGAGGCTAATCGTTATTTTATATAAAGAATAACGTGACATAAATACATGTCGTGCCAACGTGGGACTGATGATGAGAGCCAAGCTCATTGAATAATTACTTGAAATTAGGTCAATAACCATAGTGAAAATTATAGATAACTTATACGAGTTGTGAGGAAAACTGGCGAAGGAATATTTGTATTACTTTTTGGGGAAACAAGAGCTTTAAATAGAGAGAAATTATATGTTTTAAAGAAAATTTTATACTATTAGTACTGTGAAAAATTACATGTTTATAGAGAGAGATTATATTTTATAAGCCTAAACTGCTATTACTTTCTAGTCAAAAATATATTAGGTGTTTAAGCCGGTTGGAAAATAAGTCGCAGCCTGTAAACTAGCCAAGAATAAATCAACAAAACATTGAGGGCGCTAGAGCATTGTAAAAAACTTAAGTATAAATACCTGGTTGTAAGAGTATCCAAACACATTACACATCACTGTTCACTGTAAGTCCCGGTTGTGTCTCTTTTTTAAGCATTTTCGCTTATCATTTTTATCACTGTTTAATTAGCATTTATCATATTTGACATAATGAATCACACTCCCGCAAACTCTGAAGTTTCATATATGTACGGCGGTTGCACAGATCCCACTTTGTCGACTCCGAGCACATCAAACCCCACCACGGTAGATGCCAATACGCCACGAGAAAGGGAACCAGGAAGCGTCGGGTCGATAATTTTCGATCCACCAGGTCTGCAACCTCTATCCTCCACTCGAATCGACGCCGCTGACACACCATTGAATCAACGGATAGTAGAGATCAACTTTGAAGGGGGCGAAGAGCAGTCTGCAGAACCCGCATCGCCGGAGGCCGAGTCACACCTGGGCAAACAGAGTATGTTTTCAACCACAGAACTAGATCCGCTTCAAAAGGTAATAATGGAACAAACGAGTAGCACTTTCAACATTATGTTACAAAAAACAATGGATAGTATGATGCAGGAAATTAAAAAGGAGATTGCTACAGTAAAAGAGGAAAATAAACAGACAGTGGAACAGGGTATGAAAGAGACCACAGGCGCTATAAAATCAGTAGAACAACGGTTGGATAATATTGAAACTAAAGTAGAGAGTCATAGGGAAGAGTTAAAAGCAATGATAACCCTACAAAAAGAAAGTCAAGATAAAGTTACGGCAGGATTATCGGAAAGGTTAGATACGGTTACATGTGAACTCAATGAAAGGATAGACAACTTAAATACACAAATCACTACACCTATTCAGGATATAACAAATAACATTAAGGCCGATTGCCACCAAGAAATCCACAAACAAATTACCGTTGCCAATCAAAACTTAACAACTACAGTTGACAAAAATATTAACAATATTAAAGAAATACAAAACAAACAGATTAATATGTCCACAAAAATGAACCAACTGCAAGGTAGCATCAATCAAAACACTGAAACCTGTAAAGCTTTAAATGGAACTCTACTAATTCAGAAATCCACTCTGACTCAACTAAATCAAGAAATAAACGCAAATAAAATTACGCATGATAGTCAATGGCAGATCACACAGGAAAAAATAATAGCATTGGAAAATCATATTCAACAACAACCTCAAGGAATTCAAACAGACAACCTCAACGTACATAGCATATTACAAGGACTAGGAAAATTTGATAACACTGATCGCCATTTGCAACCTCAACCATTCATTGATCAGATAAAATTAGTACAAACTCTTGCACCTACCTCTTGGAATTTTTGGCGTCTCCGTTTGACTAATTTATTGATTGGCGAACCCCTGATGTTTTTTCGGAGTAGAGCCCATGAGTTTACATCATTGGATGAGTTTGTCGCTGTCTTCCTGGAACAGTATTGGAGCAGAAGTAAACAGTTGGACGTGCTAGCGGACATCATATCATGTGATTTCAACCCTAACTTAGACGGTACATGTACCACTTTCGTCACTGCCATACAGTTTAAAAATTCTCAACTGAGCGAGCCCATTAATGAATCGGCGTTAGCAAGCATCATTTTAAAGAAGCTACCGTATCAAGTTAGAATGGCACTCGCCACACAACCCATTACTGATTGCAAGCAGCTAATTAATCATTTATATGGCATACAGTCTGCAATGGCAATATCAACCCACCGCTCAGACCAGAGATACACATCAAATCAGCATAATTCAAAATTTAATCCGCATAACAGCCAAAATTATGAACCGGTATCATATGATCGCTACCGATCTGCTCCCCAATTTGAACGCCGCTATGAGCACAGGCAAAATGGTAATTGGAATAATGAAAAATTTCAAAATCGTACAACCAACCACTATGCCCAGCAGAGCAATCGTAGGAATCACTATGATGGCCGTGATCGATTAAACTCACATAATAATAATACACAAAACAGTTACAACAGAAATTATAAACCACCACCTCAACAAGTAAGTACAAACTATACACTAGCACATGCAATAGGTTTGAATCACCAAAAAACACAGAACCCAACACCCAACGACCCGCCACCAGATATACAGAAAACTACAGCTAATAAACCAGGACTATATGATACCCCCAATATCCAACCACAAAGGACCCCAAGATAGAGGATCAAGAGGACGACACCAGGGAGGACGGCATCCAGGACAAGAGGAGCGACCACCGCAAGGCCCGGAGACGGAGGCGCCCGAGGACACCGGACGGCCGACATCAGGACGGAGAGGACAGCATTCGGGAGAGGAGCATGCATCGTAAGGCCCGGAGGCGTAGAAAGCGAAGGAGGAACCGCGCGCGCCGATGGAGGCCGCATGCACGCTTCAAGAGGCCAAGGAGGATTCCGGACCGGCACCAAGGAGGACAGGAAGAGATTGCCGACAACCTGCATCCGCGGCACATACGCTTTAAAGGCTACAATCAGCGATGTGACCGGCAAAATGGATCGAATGAATGGGATAAAAACGGAGCTACTACTATGACTACTACTGATTCATGCCTGGATAATAATAAAGTGGACTACTTGTGGAGATTGATGGACAGAAAGTGGTTGATAAAATCAAGAGAAATAAGGAACTATATTAATAAAATGGAAGTACCGGACTATTATATGATAAGAGGTTATACTATTGAAGAGAAAATAAATGTTTTGTTATGGTGTTTAATGTTGGTAATGGCTGTGATATTAATAAAAGACTGTGTTGTAGATATGATGGAAAATATTATATTGTGGTTATTAAAAGAATCTAGTATTGATGAATGGAAATTTAATATTATAAAAATGTTTATTGTTGTGGGCATAATGATTTATGACAAACTGAAATCAAGAATATTAAATGAGCATGAAAAGCAGGATGCATTAAGACTACAGGATAATTGGGAAAAGAATGGATTAAAAGAAACTAGTATAAATGAAGCTTGGAATTGTTTAAAAAGATACACCAGATACAAGGGCTTCAAATTTATGATGAAAAAATTATCAATAGGACAGCCTCACAAATCAACAGCAGATAACCTCACCAGCCTACAACATCTACAAATAGAATGCAAGAAGATGCAAGTAAACCACGGGATTTCTACATGCCATATCACAGAATTTGAAATAAATATGATAAGAAATCAAGGAAAACAACACTATCAAGCCAATTACTAACCTTCCTTAATAAATTTAAAATTGGTATAGGACCTCGTGGCAACAATCCAATGTTTTAATTCCTTCCAGCCGTCAGAAGCCTGCAATAAGAAAAGAACAATTTTTAAATATGTAATTAAATTATATACATCAGATAAAAAAGGACACAAGCGGGGATAATAAAATTAAAATTTGTTAATTACCTTTTTAAGAGAAAAAATCGAGCAGTTAGGTTAGTTATGAAAGTCGATAGCAAATTCTGATGTAACATGAAACACTATGAATTGTAGAACAGCGAACAGCTGACCAAGCCGCCCAAATCAATGAATGTAATATCTGTTGAACATATGTTTATAAAAAGAATTACTGTACCCAAAGAGTTATTTATTATTGTTATTTATTATATTTATTAATGTCGATATTTATTTATATGTTTTTATATTTATTACTTTTAATTATGCCACGTTTGTTACCTGAAAAGATTTAAAGTGAATACCAATTACCAAAACCAAAGAGCCATTAGCAAAAGAAAGTATTGTACCTGATGTATAGAAAATTATTTATATTAAGACCTAAGAAATACTATAAGATATAAGCCCAGAAGTTTATGAATCGAAATTATTGTCTAAAAGGAATCATTTATGAGAATTATGAAATGTGTGTAGTTAAGTTGGCAGCCCTGCAAGCGGCGAATTCAAAATTACTGTGTTGTAAATGGTGTCAGGAGGAGTGCGTTTAGAAGTTTATATTTATGATATTTTTATGTGTGTTGAGGAGGAGAATTTGTTATTGTTTTTGATAAAGGTATAAAGGAGATGCAGCAAATATGACTGCGAAATGTGATAGAAGTAGGAGAGTATAATTTATAAATAAAGTATAGTGTATATCAGTGTATTTGAAGGGTGGGTTTTCATTAAAAACATTGTGATTCTCAAATATTTTGAATTCAAACCCAGGGGCGTGTGTAAAGGTATCAAATTTGGGTAGATAAAAAGCCCTAACAGAAATAATAATAGGTCTAAAAATAAAGTAATTAGCTAATATCGCCAAGCAGATAATAATCAAGATAAGATAGCATCAGCTTGTTCTGGCTAATGGTACAAGAACTTAAAAAGGATTTGAAGAAAGTTTACTACTCATAATATATTATTTATAAAATATTTGAAGATTGAGGTTAGATAGATGTATTCACAGATCGGTGACCTAGAGATCGATCAAACCGAAGAACGTAGAATCTGACCAAAACCCCTTGGCAGAGCTTTATTGCAATCAGACGGTGTGCAATGTGAGAAAACACCCGTCCACGTGGCTAATTATTAGTTAGCATGGAATAATATTAATATATATAATATTAACTAGCATGCAAAGAGCATAAATATAAAACCAAATAAAAATAATTAATGTATTTAGGAAATAAGAGTTACCAGGCGCATGAATACCTAATAAAATTTGCATGCACCAATAGTAAAACGGCAGTTAATAGGCGGCAACTGTAGGCCGATTCAAAAATATTTATATATATTTTATATATTGTAGTAGATTTTGTGTAAAAATTTGTGTAATCTATATTATCAATATGGCTCGAATGCAAAGAAATTATTAATCATGTAATCTAAGCAATATTTTGGCAGTCTTTGTAAGATCTATTTGAATTTAATGGCGGAGGATTGAGATATTTAAATTTTATGCTAATTTGAAAGTCGGAAAGAGGATCTGTAAAACTTGAGAAGGAAGAACCAGCACTCGCCAAACAACGACTCGCCAGCCAGATGCCACCATAAGAGGACCCCAAATATTTTAGAGCGAAGTACCTTATTAATAATTTTGTAAAAATTAAAGTTAAAGTAAATTATTAAATTTCTTAAAAGACTTCGTGATGCTGTTGTGAAGCAGAAGTCATTTTTCATTTTTATTAAATTTATAAACCCCTGGAGGAGACGATTCCGGCTACCATATTCCCGGACCACATGGAGTTGGATCGACATCGGCGGCCTACAAGAAAATTTTCGACACGTGAGTGATTAAATTTGAATTTAGTGATGGGCGCCCTAGTGCTTCGAAATAATCTGATGATCAAAGCTAGCTCGCCGAAAGGGTTATTATAAATTAGAAATTATTAAGATTAATACTTGCGCAAGTAAAAATTAGTATTAAAGGTATCTAATTGAAAGAAAAATATATAGATCAATATTTTAGAAATTTCTGTTAATCAAAGAAGTACGAAATCTAGGCTATTAAAACATATGCATACAATATTTAATTTTTTGCAATACAATTTGCGATAATTTATCATAGTTCTAATTCACTAGATGAATGGCTCTACCTATTCCGTCAGGTGCCGAATCTTGCACCCTGAGATAAAAATATATATTCGATACAAAATAAATCTGCTAAATACTAGAGATTTTAATATATAGATATATTTGGATTATTAGTGGCTAATTTATTAAGCTGATCTTAGAGCACATATTTATGATTGAATTATCCAAGCCGACAAGTATTAGCAAGTACATGTCACAGCTATATGCCAAAGATTGCATATGATTTCAAGATAAAGGCACATGGTAATGATTCGTGCCATAAATCTAGAATATAAAGTTAGCCTGTGATATTTTTATTGATTTCAAATATTGTTCTATTTTTATATTATATTTTTTATCGCTCTATATATATATTTATTGCCTCGACTGATCTTTGCATTATTTGTATAATATATGTGTAAAATTTTCATGGTGTGCAATTCATTTTATATTCCTCATCTCTATAGTATAAGTATCATTTATATATATATATTTATTATTATTGAATTACAAGAGTTATTGGAGAAGCCCATATCTAGGCCTATCAAGATTTTTTAAGACGGAATACTATTAGAAAACCACGCCCTATTATATTAAATCTCATGCTTTACCGACTGATGCCAAGCAGGAGGCTAATCGTTATTTTATATAAAGAATAACGTGACATACTGTATTTTCATGCAAAACGTTTCTTATTGTAACAAACATATAGCTCAATTTTTTCAAGGATTCAATCTCACTTCTGACACCAATTTTGTAGATGTATTTTCATAATCAACACTTTATTCATTGAAAGTTTACATTGAACAAGATAAAAATGAAAATACAACATCATCTAAACAGGTGACTGTTTCAGCAAACAAACGTTTACAAGTGAATAACTAGTTGAAGTTTTATGAGAGATGTTAAAAGGTGATGTTGTATTTTTATATTTATATTGTTCACTGTAAACTTTTGTTGGATGAAGTGTTAATTATTACAAAAGCACATTTCCAACATTATGATAGGAGGCCTTTGATAATTGTGAGAATGATTATGTAAAGCTGTCAAAATTGTTAAAATGAGAAACATTCATGTTATTTCTGAGGAATTTTGTAATTTTGGAGCTAAACTTACTATTATGGACAGTTTTTGTTCTATGGCGATTGAACGTCTTGTTTGTTATGATAGGGAGAAAGTCAACTACATTCGATGCAAATATGTTCATCACTCAAAATGATATAGACATTGGCAGCATTCGGCGCAGAACTCTTCAAGGCTACTCTTACAATAGGGTAAACTTAAATCGTAAATATTACATTTTTTCACTCTATCTCTCAACAGTATTCTCTAGCCATCTTCAAAATGTTTGATGACCCACTTGCACTCACTTACATGCAGAGGAGCCCCAAGCTCTGCTTGCCTATAGATGCCTAGGTCAGGGTCCTTGATTGACTTCACAAGGGGTAAGGGGAAACTCGGGTAGATGCTTGTCTCCTTCCTCTGGGTAAATAGGCCGTGTCACCAACTAAAGTCAGTGATATATTACTTTTAACATGAAGAGGAGAAAACCCATTTCTCCCTCCACAGTTTGTAGCGTAGACACAGACGGACATCCTGCGCACAATTGGATGCGCCTTTTCATTTTGCTTCATGTTCTTGTGATGAAAACATCTCTGTAACATACACAAACCAATATACCTGCTGACCAGTACACTACTTGGAGCATTGCCAGCAATAGATGGAGAGGAGTGTTGCCGCGTCGCGTTACAAAGCTCTCTCACTCAGACACAAAAGAAGGAGAATGCTGCTAGGTAGTTGGAGTGATTAGTGGAGGATAGAGCATCTTTCTCTTCGAGAAAGAGCCGTGTTAAAAGTAATTTATCTCGCACTTTAGCTGGTCGGGTGAGTCAGGGCTTGGCAAAAACAGATCCTCAAAAACATCCTTTTCTCCTTCTTTATCTTCTTCTTCCCCTTCTTCTTCTCCTCTTCCTTCTTCTTCTTTTCCTTCTTCTCCTTCTCCAACCAAGGTATAATATGTCCCTGCTTCATCATTATCTGGATCTGAGCAGTATGTCTGCTCCTCTTGACATCCTTTGATGGGATCATTCAAGGTCATTCCTCCTCCTCTGGATTTTGATCATTGTTGTCTTCTATTGGTTCATTCTCATTTCCCCACTTGTCTAGCTGGAGGCAGGGTTCCAGATGGTTTATGTGAACATTGACCTGTGGCCCATCAACCAAAATCAACATGTAATTGACAGGTGACATCTGTTAGCTGATCCAGTGAGGGCCCGTCCAGGGTTGGTGGAACTTGCTGGCATCCCCAGGTTTGATAGCTGGTTCAAACAGGTAAACAATATCTCCAACCTTGAACTTTCGGTGTTTCCTTCCTTTGTTGGCCACCTCTGCTTGCTCAATTGCTGCCTCAGTTGACTTCTTGGCAGCATTTTGATAAGCTATCTGCAGTCGGTATTTGAGTGTCTTCAGATGATTTCTCACAGAATGCCCTTGCAGCTCTTTTGAAATGGGAATACTTCCAGGTAAGATCATATCTCTTCCATGCAGAAGGTAGTGGGGGAAGTACCCGGTAGAGGAGTGAGTGACAGATCAGTAGGCCATCAGGGCATATGGGAGCCACCTAAGTAGTATAAAAATGGGGAGTCTGGCACACAAGTGTGCCAGACTCCCCATTAACCTCAAGGTCACCCAAGTCGACCAAACCTAACCTCAAGGTTATCCAGGTCAACCAAACCTAACCTCAAGGTCATCCACGTCATCCAAACCTAACCTCAAGGTCATCCACGTCATCCAAACCTAACCTCAAGGTCATCTAGGTCAACCAAACCTAACCTCAAGGTCATCCAGGTCAACCAAACCTAACCTCAAGGTCATCCACGTCATCCAAACCTAACCTCAAGGTCATCAACGTCATCCAAACCTAACCTCGAGGTTAAAAAAAAATAAATAAAAATAAATAAAAAAAAAATTGAAAAAAAATGAAAAAATAAAAAAAAAATTAAAAAAAATTAAAAAAAATTAAAAAAAAAATTAAAAGAAAAATAAAAAAAAAATTAAAAAAAAAATTAAAAAACATATAAAATTGGGAATAAATTGGGAAAAAAATTTAAAAATTAAAAAAAAAATTAAAAAATTGAAAAAAAAAGGTAAAAACTCATGAAATCGGGAATAATTCGGAAATAAAAAACACAAAATCGGAATAAATGGAAAAAAAATAAAATAATAATAATAATAAAAAACACATAAAATCGGGAATATATCAGGACTCGGGGCTCTGAACTCTGGACTCTGGACTCTGGACTCGGGGCTCTGAACTCTAGACTTCTGGACTCTGGACCCTGAACTCTGAACTCGAATGTCCTGTCTGTCAACGAGATAATACCATGACTATGTAGTTCCTCCTCCTCAAGCTCAATCACTGCATCCCGCAGACATGGCTCACTGTTTGACAACATGTCGCAGTAGATGGAATACCTCTCAGTGCTGACAAGCTGTCTTATACCAAACAGAGGAAAGTGGTGGTGGTGGTGGGGATAACCTTCCTTGTCAACAGGTCTATGACAATGCCACCCAATCATGACTCACTTCTCAATTCTTCGTTATCATTAGTATAAAGAAGTATCATATTCTATATAATTTAAGTCTTTAAACATAAATCCTCTATGGTGTAGTGGTTAGCAAGTCAGCTTCCCGAGTTGGAGGTTCTAGGCTCAAATCCGAGGCGGTAAAGGTAAGTATTAAAGGTCAGTATCAACAGAACCAGAGGATATATTTTTTGTATGTAGTGGGTAGACTGGCCCACCACTGCCAGTCACCCCGCCGCCGGTCGGCCGGCCGCCACCGATTGCCCGGCCACCGCCGGTCGCCCCACCGGTCGCCCCCCACCGGTCGCCCCACCACCGGTCGCCCGGCCGCCACCGGTCACCCCGCCGGTCGCCCCGCCGGTCGCCCGGCCGCCGCCGGTCGCCCCGCCGGTCGCCCCACCACCACCGGTCACCCCACCGACGGCTGCCATCCCACCACCAACAGCTGACCTGCTGCGGCTGGCAATTGTCCCGCCGGCTGAGCATGAGCATTCTCAATGACCCTAGCTCCTCCTGCCACATGGACCATGCTCACCAGTATTCAGCATGTCTGTGACAGGACGGTGGGGTCATCCACTCAGTGGTCAGACAGTCAGTTCAATTACTGATCAGTCACTGATCAGTCACTGTTCAGTCACTGTTCAGTCACTGATCAGTCACTGTTCAGTCACTGTTCAGTCACTGATCAGTCACTGTTCAGTCACTCTGTTCAGTCACTGATCAGTCACTGTTCAGTCACTGATCAGTCACTGTTCAGTCACTGATCAGTCACTGTTCAGTCAGTGGCACTTAGAATATACTCATAGCTAAACTATATCTAAGGAGTTGGTAGGTAATAAGTAAACAGTTTGGAATACAATTAGCTCTTTATTGATAAATTCAACATCCATTTCATTGAAAAGTTTACTACAATCAGGTATATCTCTGTTCCAAAATCCAAGTTTTTTATTATATTGAGTGTGCAGAAAAGTGATTTATCCATAATGTTTCTCCTTGGTCCATGTCAAGCAGGTGATGTCCCAGGTAGTAGACTCCTTTCCCAGCACTAGTCCTTGGCAAGTCTTCTATGTTGTCTGATAGTCTTCGGATGATATTCAGCGATACCTCTAGAACACTGTTTCAGATAGAGACAATACCCTATCATTGTTGTTGAATCACCTCACAACCTCTTCCCTTCAGGTAATTGATGCTCCTTCGAGTCAAAAGTATAGGTGTAGTAGTATTTCTCACCACCACATCATCATCCTCCTCCTCCTCTTTCTCTTCCTCCTCCTCCTCCTCCTCTTCCTCTTCCTCCTCCTCATCCTCTTTCTCTTCCTCCTCCTCCTCCTCCACCTCTTCCCCTTCCTCCTCGTCATCCTCTTCCTCTTCCACCTCTACCTCATTGTTCTCCTCCATATCAGTTTCCTCTTCCTCATCTTCTACATGATCCTCATCCATCTTCAGATCAAATGGGGAGATTGATGGTAAATTTGTCTCACCATAGTCACCCCACTTTGAGAATAGGAGTACCATCTTCTCTATTGTTCCAGATACATAGTTGATTGACAAAATGTCTATTCTCCACAGATGATTCCAGCACAATGAATCTAATCTGCTATGTATCCAATATATATCCATATTTGTACAGCATTATGATTTTGATTGTACCTCAATATATTACCTAATTTCTAAGGTGTTGCTGTTCTCTGCTTTCTCAAGTAAAGACCTTTACCGACCTTTGATCTCTGCTGTCTCAAGTAAAGACCTCGACCTCCTTTCATTGATTTTTTCTTTGATGGTTGAATCTTTTGTTTCTTCCCCTTCTTAACCACCCTGCTGACTTCCTTCAGTGATCTTTTCATACCTCCCCCAAATTTTGCCTTAGCCTTCATGATGCTGGTGACTGCTAGTGCTGCAGCTTTTTCCAACACCCCTGCATCTTCAGATATCACTCTGTCCCAGGCTCTCTCTGCCAAGATGCTGTCTGCTACTGCTCTGCTTGCTGTATCACCACTCTTGGAATAGGCAATATCATGCTCCTTGCAAGCCTGATCAAGTTTGTTGATTCCTGGATCACCTTGTGCTAATCGCTTCTGAAGTTTTGTTCCTGGTCCACAGTATTGATAGCCAGGGATATCAAGTTCAACTGGTAGAATGTCGATTGCCTTATTAACTATTGTACCAGCAGCTCCCTTGATAGCTGACAGAACACCTCTTCCTCTATAGATCTTCTGACTTTTCTCCTTACTAAAATCATGCCTTGGGGCAATAGATCCTCTCCCAGTCACTTGTCTCTCAGAATGTCTTTGACCACCATCTCTGCTATCATCCAAAAGGCATTTGATTGTATTCTTATACTTGGCTTTGTTGTAGTTAACAATCTCACCTCTTGGATCATTGTTCTGTCTGTGCACACTGGTCCAGTTCAATATTTCTCCATAAGCCTGTCTGTCAGCGGATTCAACTAATGCACGATTTGGATTCTTCTTGAAAATCAACTCACAAAGTCCCAATGTAGCTGTGGAGGTCTTTTCTTCCTGATCTACAGGGTCAGTCAGCACAATTTCATCACCATTCTCTCCAAAAGTTGAATACTTATTGCCCAGGTAGTAAGCATTGTCTCTCACTCTTGGCCCAAAAGTGTCATCAAAATCGTCATTGTCCTTGCTCAATGATCCTCTAATGTAATCAGCTAACTGTTTTCCAGCTAGATCAGTTTGATCAAGGATATTCTGAACTGTTGTACCATGACTTTCATTCAATAATTGTTCAACATTCTTATCATCATCCTGTCCATCTCCAGACAGCTCCTCATCACTGCTATCATCATATCCTCTACTCATATTATACTCCTCACCCTCATCCCCTTCAAATGCCTGCTTTCCTGCTTTCCATAGTTGCCGTCCAATTCCTGAGGTGCCTACCATTGGACTTGAAACTTCTTCAGTTCCATATGATTCAAATGTTGGTGACTCTTCATCAATGCTGGAGAGTTGGAGCTTATGTTTTGCTTTACTTGCACCAGTAAGTCCACGCCTTGTATATGTGGCATCTTTAACAAATGGTATTGTTGGTGGAGTAGGATATGTGTGGTGTGTTGATGCTGCTGAGAAAGGACGATGTTCTGATGATAACAACTCTGGCTTGGATTGTCTCTGCCTACCCTTCACATGCCTGGAGCGCATTTTTATTCTAGGCTTCAGATACCTGGGACGCTTCTTGGATGCTCTTGATGGAGGTAGTTGTGGTTGTTGAACTGGCATCTGTTGGAAGGTTTTGACTAGGTTGACTAGTGGCTCAGCTAGAGGTTTGAAGTGTTCCACATGTTTCTCTTCTGCAATCCGTCTACCCAGCATGATTTCCTTATGCCTCCTTTCGATTTCACGCTTCAACCTAGCAATCTCCAATATGGTAGGAGCAACCTCCTCCAATGTTGGCTTATGGTTCCTTTGTTTGATATACATACTGGTCAGTGTTTATCAGTATACTGAGGTCTGAGAGTTTGAGCTCCGCTATTTATACATTTTGGACCCATACCAAGTGCCGAGTGCCACTGACTGAACAGTGACTGAACAGTGACTGATCAGTGACTGAACAGTGACTGATCAGTGACTGATCAGTGACTGAACAGTGACTGATCAGTGACTGAACAGTGACTGATCAGTTACTGAACAATGACTGAACAGTGACTGATCAGTGACTAAACAGTGACTGAACAGTGACTGAACAGTGACTGATCAGTGACTGATCAGTAATTGAACTGACTGACTGACCACTGAGTGGATGACCCTACCGTCCTGCCACAGACATGCTGAATACTGGTGAGCATGGTCCATGTGGCAGGAGGAGCTAGGGTCATTGAGAATGCTCATGCTCAGCCGGCGGGACAATTGCCAGCCGCAGCAGGTCGACTGTTGGTGGTGGGATGGCAGCCATCAGTGGGGTGACCGGTGGTGGTGGGGCGACTGGCGGCAGCCGGCGACCGGTGGCGGGCGACCGGCGGGGCGACTGGTGGGGCGATTGGCGGCGGCCGGGTGACCGGTGGTGGGCGACCGATGGTGGGGCGACTGGCAGGACACCGGTGGCGGCCGGGCAATCGGTGGCGGCCGGCCGACCAGCGGCGGGGTGACTGGCATTGGTGGGCCAGTCTACCCACTACATACAAAAAATATATCCTCTGGTTCTGTTGATACTGACCTTTAATACTTACCTTTACCGCCTTGGATTCGAGCCTAGAACCTCCAACTCGGGAAGCTGACTTGCTAACCACTACACCATAAAGGATTCATGTTTAAAGACCTAAATTATATAGAATATGATACTTCTTTATACTAATGATAACGAAGAATTGAGAAGTGAGTCATGATGGGGTGGCATTGTCATAGACCTGTTGACAAGGAAGGTTATCCCCACCACTACCACCACTTTCCTCTGTTTGGTATAAGACAGCTTGTCAGCACTGAGAGGTATTCCATCTACTGCGACATGTTGTCAAACAGTGAGCTATGTCTGCGGGATGCAGTGATTGAGCTTGAGGAGGAGGAACTACATAATCATGGTATTATCTCGTTGACAGACAGGACATTTGAGTTCAGAGTTTAGGGTCCAGAGTCCAGAAGTCTAGAGTTCAGAGCCCAGAGTCCAGAGTCCAGAAGTCCAGAGTTCAGAGCCTGAGTCCAGAGTCCAGAGTTCAGAGCCCCGAGTCCCGATTTATTCCCGATTTTATGTGTTTTTTATTATTATAATTTTTTTTTTTCCCATTTATTCCCGATTTTGTGTTTTTTATTTTTTTTTTCTCAATTATTCCCGATTTTATGAGTTTTTAACTTTTTTTTTCAATTTTTTAATTTTTTTTAAATTTTTAAATTTTTTTTTCCAATTTATTCCCAATTTTATATGTTTTTTAATTTTTTTTTATTTTTCTTTTAATTTTTTTAATTTTTTTAATTTTTTTTTATTTTTCTTTTAATTTTTTTAATTTTTTTACTCTATCTCTCAACAGTATTCTCTAGCCATCTTCAAAATGTTTCATGACCCACTTGCACTCACTCACATGCAGAGGAGCCCCAAGCTCTGCTTGCCTATAGATGCCTAGGTCAGGGTCCTTGATCGACTTCACAAGGGGTAAGGGGAAACTCGGGTAGATGCTTGTCTCCTTCCTCTGGGTACATAGGCCGTGTCACCAACTAAAGTCAGTGATATATTACTTTTAACATGAAGAGGAGAAACCCATTTCTCCCTCCACAGTTTGTAGCGTAGACACAGACGGACATCCTGCGCACAATTGGATGCGCCTTTTCATTTTGCTTCATGTTCTTGTGATGAAAACATCTCTGTAACATACACAAACCAATATACCTGCTGACCAGTACACTACTTGGAACATTGCCAGCAATAGATGGAGAGGAGTGTTGCCGCGTCGCGTTACAAAGCTCTCTCACTCAGACACAAAAGAAGGAGAATGCTGCTAGGTAGTTGAAGTGATTAGTGGAGGATAGAGCATCTTTCTCTTCGAAAGTAATTTATCTCGCACTTTAGCTGGTCGGGTGAGTCAGGGCTTGGCAGAAACAGATCCTCAAAAACATCCTCTTCTCCTTCTTTATCTTCTTCTTCCCCTTCTTCTTCTCCTCTTCCTTCTTCTTCTTTTCCTTCTTCTCCTTCTCCAACCAAGGTATAATATGTCCCTGCTTCATCATCATCTGGATGTGAGCAGTATGTCTGCTCCTCTTGACATTCTTTGATGGGATCATTCAAGGTCATTCCTCCTCCTCTGGATTTTGATCATTGTTGTCTTCTATTGGTTCATTCTCATTTCCCCACTTGTCTAGCTGGAGGCAGGGTTCCAGATGGTTTATGTGAACATTGACCTGTGGCCCATCAACCAAAATCAACATGTAATTGACGGGTGACATCTGTTAGCTGATCCAGTGAGGGCCCGTCCAGGGTTGGTGGAACTTGCTGGCATCCCCAGGTTTGATAGCTGATTCAAACAGGTGTCACCTATCACCTATCAAACAATATCTCCAACCTTGAACTTTCGGTGTTTCCTTCCTTTGTTGGCCACCTCTGCTTGCTCAATTGCTGCCTCAGTTGACTTCTTGGCAGCATTTTCATAAGCTATCTGCAGTCGGTATTTGAGTGTCTTCAGATGATTTCTCACAGAGTGCCCTTGCAGCTCTTTTGAAATGGGAATACTTCCAGGTAAGATCATATCTCTTCCATGCAGAAGGTAGTAGGGGAAGTACCCGGTAGAGGAGTGAGTGACAGATCAGTAGGCCATCAGGGCATATGGGAGCCACCTAACCCAGTCTTGCCCATCACGTATTACAAAATGAGCCATGGACTCATTGAGGGTGCGGTATAGTCTTTCAACTCTGCTATTGCCTTTTGGATGGTAGTCTGTGATCCTGATCTTCTGGATTCCCAGCAGACGGCAGGTCTCAGTGAATAGGGCTGACAAGAAATTTCTCCCTTGGTCACTCATAAGTCTGGTTTTAACCCCATGGCGCGAAACAATCTGAGTGACAAAGGCTGCTAACACGGCTTCTGCAGTTTGGTCAGGGAGAGGTACTGCCTCAGCAAACCTTGTAAATGGTCAATGAAGCTGAGATAATAGCGGTTTCCACTTGTTGTGATAGGTAGTGGTCCAAATATATCTATTGGCACCATCTCTAAGGGTTAGGTTGGTTCATATACTGTTTCTAATGGTACCTTCAGAGCTCTTGATGTCTTTCTCATGGCACATCCATAGCATGCACTCAAATGCTTCTCAACATCTTTGTGGAGCTCTGGCCAAAAATAACATTGTTGAACACGTAAAAATGTTCTTTCAACACCAGGGTGTCCAGCTCAAGGGGAATCATGACATAACTGCAGAACACTCTTTTGGAGAGTTGATGGAACAGCAATCTTCCATTGGGTGAAATCCAAATTTTTAGTCATTCACCATATCACCCCTCGTTCTTCGATTCCTTCACCCTCCTCCACCAACACCTTACACCATGGATCATTTAGTTGTTCCCTTGAAATTTCCGGTTCCTCCAGGCTAGGCAGAGTGATTTCCATGACGGCACAACTGAGTGCATCAGCATGAGTGTGCTTCCTTCCTGGTTTGTGAACAACATAATATTCAAACTCTTCCAACTGAAGGGCCCACCTGGTTAACCAAGATGATGGGTCTCACAGGCTCAGCATCCAGTGTAAAGCTGCATGGTCAGTCACAAGTGTAAATTTTTGGCCTAGCAGATAACATTGGAACTGGAAAATAGCCCATACAACAGCTAGCAACTCCCTTTCGGTTGTAGAGTAGTTGCGTTCTGAAGCATTGAGCTGGCAGCTTGCATATGCTACCGGTCACTCCCCCTCTTCAGTTTACTGTGATAAAACTGCCTCAATGGTGGTTCCGGATGCATCTGTTGCCAGGATGAAAGGTCGTTCGATGTCCAGAAATATGAATACCTGATCTGAACATAGATCATCCTTCAAATTCTGGAAGGCCTTCTCTTGGCTGGCTCCCCATTCAAGAGGTACCTCCTTCTTTGTCCATTCTGTCAGTGGCTGTGCCACCCAAGCAAAGTCTGGTACATATCGCAGATAGTATCCAAAGAGCCCCAACAGGCCACACACTTATCTGATATTGGTTGGACGTGGAGAGTTTCTCACTGTTTGGATTTTTTTGGGTCTGATTCCCTTGGAGTGACCAGATGACCTTGATAATTCACAGAATCCTTGGCAAACTCACATTTCCCAAGATTAGCCTACAAGTTTGCTCTTGAGAATAGTTCCAGGACATGTGTCAACCTAACTGCATTTTGGTCAATGGTTCTACTGAACAGAACAACGTCATCCAAGTACACAAAACATTTTACACCCTTGATCTCATCCAACAAGTTATCCATAAGTTGCTGAAATGTAGCAGGGGCCCCTGTCAGGCCAAATTACATCCTTTGGTATTCAAAATGGCCTCCCACGGTGACAAATGCTGTTTTTCCGTGATCTTCCTGAGCAATGCGCACATGGTGATAACTGCTATGAAGATCCAGGGTAGAAAAGTAGCAACTCCATCCCAGACTTCCCAAGGTCTCTTTGATCAGAGGTAAAGGGTATGCATCTCTCTTCGTTACTTCATTCAAGGCTCAAAAATCGGTACAAAAGTGATATTTAACAGTGCTATCAGTAGTTTTCTTTCTAACCAGCACTACTGGGGCACTCCAGGGGCTGGTGGAAGGAACGATCACCCCTTTGTTAAGCATCTCTGCAAAGTGTTCTTCTACCACTGGTCAAAGATGGTATGGCACATGGTAGGGCCATTTGCTGATTGGTCGATCTTAGGTTACAGGAATGTGATGATCCACATTAATACTGCAGCCTCCTGTTCCAGGCTCTTCAAATACTGTAGCATATTTCCTTAGCACCTCTTCCAAGATTTCAGCATCTTTGGAGGGTGGATGTTTTAATTTCTCCATCAATTGAAGCTCCAGTTTCTCTATTCCTACCCTTCCAGTGAGTGAAGCTATAAGATACCTTGATTCTTTCTGTCTGATGTATTCTGCATTTCCAAGGAGTTGATTTCGATGAATGACTGAAGGTGCAGATGTTAGATTAACCATGCCCACAAGTTTCTGTCCTCTCATTGGTCGAGTTATACTTCTACTAGCACACAACCCAGAAGGCAGAGGTACAGATTCAATCAAAATGTCCTCTTCTCGGTTTTCTTGCTTAATTTGTACCTTCACCAACACTTCAGACCATGCTGGTATAATGGTGTGGGAAACAGAAATCACTCCAAAGCTGAGTCCTTGACGGTCATACTCTTCTTGTGTTGGTGGGGCGTTATTCTTGTCATTTCTTCTGCTTCTAGTTTTAGTTGCTTGGAACGTCCTCAAGGTCTACTTGGTGGTTTTTGGTCCCTTGAACTAGTTGAAGGGGACTTGGGATCCATTGAACTGTCCGTAGTCTTCTTGTCTTGCTGCCCCAAAGAGTTTTGCTTCAGTTGGCATCTCTCAACTCCGGACTTCATGTCCACTTGGACTCCAACATCACAAACAGCAATAGTCTGGGTGCTGCTGTTCATTATTTCTTGAACCTTCCCTTATTCATAACCCACTCAAATCTTCAATCTCCCGTTTGTTACCGCCCCCTAAATACCCCATAATGTCCCCTGAATCTGTACCCTTTTTCTCTCCATCCGTCTGCACCGTGTAATCTGTGGTTTCTACTGCTACAAATGACTCTTCGTGCTCTGTAGTCCTGACCGTTGGATTTCGAACTGTGCACTCTCTACTCGTTTGAGAAAGGGAACTCAGTTCCCGGAAATTTCCGTTTCTAATGTAAGTTTTTAAATGTTGTCAATCTATTTATGTCTTGTGTCTCCTGTTTTAATCTATATTACAATCTTTAAAGTGTCTTCTGTTATGTGCTATATATATATATATTATATATATATATATTATATATATATATATATATATATATATAGCACATATATATATATATAGCACATATATATATATATAGCACATATATATATATATATATTATATATATATATATATATATAATATATATATATATATATATATATATATATATAGCATTGATGTCATTTCCAAGCAATGCTGACAGTTTGAGATGAATTTCATTTCAAAAATGATAATAAAAAGTTGAAATCGCGGTATTCATCTATGTATATATATATTTTTTTCCAAAAATGATAATAAAAAATTATGTATATATACATAGATGAATACCGCGATTTCAACTTTTTATTATCATTTTTGAAATGAAATTCATCTCAAACTGTCAGCATTGCTTGGAAATGACATCAATGACATGAATATGACTATCCTCTCCAACGAAATCACAAGTAAAATGAATACATTTCTTTCTCTGTGGCGAGATTTAATTGAAACTTTAAGGATTTAATTTTAAATAACTCCACTGTTACCATCGATCCAATCCAACTCCGACAGTTCGATGTAATATAAGGATGTCTTTCTACTATATTCATTCATATGCAAATACAATCCAGGTTAAAACAACAGGCATTTGCCCAAAACTGCTTCAAACCTTAATTTGGAATACACAGTCTGAAGGTTATGTTAGTTACGTATCTTGAATGATAACTCAGTTCGCACACAATTTTCAGTCCAAATAAATGTATCTACTACAATTTTGAATTTATCAGATTGATCAATTTCCAAATACGAATCCAAACAAAAATCTTCCTCCACAATTGCAAAAGATATTGAAAGTTTCATTCAAATCCACAATTATACTCATATTAGACTACAAGCAAGAATTCCGTGATATAGGACGTTCGAATATAATGTGATGAATTCACCTGAGATTTGTGATTCTTGTATCATTCTAGCCATCTGAAAAATATGCTGAAGTGAGCCTGCAAGTTCACTTGGAGTCAAAAGTGAGCTTTGTCGACCTATTTTCAGAATCTGTTGATATTTTGGAAATAAATAATGAATGGGATAGGTTGATAACCTTCGATAGGATAGGTATATGAGACACGAAAAAAAACACAAATTCACGGAATACAGGATAAAATAAATATACATAAATTTTAGCCGAAACCTACCACATCCACTTCAGCTTTTACAGCTGAACGAATAATTATCAATGATTCATTATCGTTTGGTTTACCATACCTACTATTTTCCGCTCATCAAAACCTGAAGAGAATTCGCGTTTATTTGTTTACAGCAGTACATCCCAATAATAATTTATTGTAACAATGCTCCAACATGGAAACCGTTCATAAAGTTGCCTTTCCGAACTTAGTTCATTAACGATGGAAAGTTGGAAAGTTTGATTCCACTTAGTCGATAGAAACTTCAAATTCTGTTTGCTTATTCATGTGTTAGACCGGCAATGGCTAGATAAGATCAGATTGAGAAATTATAAAATTTGAATCAATCAAGCATCATACTTGATAACCTAGTTGCAATAGACTTGCTCCAAACTTGGAGCATCGCGTTGGTGCAATTCAATTAGATTCTAATCAATACATTACAATTAGCTTGATTAATTTTGAAATGGAATAGTCGCTACGAAACTAGGATGTATGTAGGTATACTAAGAAACAAGGCGGTGTTTGTGGTGGTAGGTATGCGGTGATATTTCAATATCATGCATCATCGACCAGACATATATATATATATATATAAACAGTTAATTGATTTCCATCGTAATGACTATATTTGATGCAGCTAGATATATAATGATAGTGTATTGTAGAACAAATAATACTAGTATAGGTCCATCAAACAGTACAGTAATCAGTTGATTGCTAAAGACTTTGTAGCGAACTGTTGATTGAATCGAATTGGATTTCTTACTTGATTTAATAAGTTATATTAATGTATATGCTAGTTTAACTAGCATACTGATTGTCTCCTTTTGGCTTTGTTCGATTGTGTTTCTGTTTGTGTGCATGTTTAACGATAAGTATGAAATACTTTCATCAATCAACTTTAAATTTTCAACTCACATTCTTCTATCCAATTCACAAAAATAGTAGTAATAATCTATCATTATTGCTATCATCGCTCAATAAGGTAGCATCAAATCACCTATTCCATCTATTCTTTCTCCTCCTATCAGCCACTCCTCCTCCTTCTCCTTCTTCTCCTCCTTCTCCTCAAACTACTCCTCCACCTATTCATCCTCCTGCTACTACTCCTCTACCTCAACCTCTTCTTACACCTTCTCCCAATCCTCCTCATCATCATCCTTCTCCTCCACCAATTCCTTCTCCCCCCCCCACTCGTCATAATTCTTCTCCAGCTTTCTTCTAACCGACTTCAATGACGAGGGAAATTTTCAAAGAGCTGGAAACACAGTGAATAAATACGACATAAGAGTCAACCCATCAGCCTAATGAAACTCAAGAGACTTTTTATTCAAATACTCAGAAATAAAACACACATCTCTCAAGTTGTGACATGTACCGAGACTAAACTCCTACACAGTGGTATTCACTTTAAACTGTCAGCATTGATTGAATGTGAATCACCCTGGCTGGTAGCATAATGATTATGGAGAGTCAACTTCTAGAAACGCTTGATTTCATTGGGGAAATTGTTTAAGATGAACTTGAATCCGTCAGCACCAAAGAGAGTTGTGTAAATAGTGAGAAAGTGCAGTTGACAGACGTTGTTTCCATTGTTGTTTACTCATCTCTTTGCACACTTCCTCTTTCTCCCTCTTGCTTTGCTCTGTTTGAGCATGTGGGTGCTTGCTTCAATTATTACAGAACATCAACTGAACTTGCTGCTTTGCTTCAGTCTAGCGAGAAATGAAGAAAGGAAATGCAAGTCTTGTGTGTTGTGTGGTTACGACATGCAAGACTTACAAAATAATACTCAGAGGCTTCTTGCATATATTCATCTCATAAGTAAATAATACATAACATCTATATGTCTCACAGCACCCGTACACTCGCTTCAGTGAAACTCACTTTGTCAGCATTTCTCGTAGATAACGACAATGCTTCTAATTCAACCAATGCTGAAAGTTTAAAGTGAATCTTGCTACTATGAAATACCTCTTATTCACTTCAGCATTCCATTATGAAGATCTCCAACGTTACCCATTGAATAAATACTGACAGAATGTAGTGAAGCTGAGTATTATGAATTGCGTCAGTTGTTTGACGTTCGCCCCTATTTGAACAGTCACGCTGATTCTAATGCTGCTGATATTAATTTGAGTAGGGTGGGAAATCAACATACAACTTTATCTGAACGATTATTGTAATGACAGAATAATAGAAGCCTCGGGGTATTGGCACAAATGATTGTTGTTGGTTGTGTAATAATATTTGCTGGCTCTGTGCAATAATGTTGGGATAACTGGTGATTATTCCTAGCAGGTGCTAGGAATTTGATCCAGTGTGAAGGGAATAATTGCAAAATATAAGTGAGATGCACTTCAAAATATCAGTACGCCTGCATAATAGCATTGATTCACACTTTGAAGTAAACAGAGGAGATGAATGGAAGCATTGCTCGCTAGTTAATTCCTAGGCTCTCTCAATCATCCTCACTTTATTGCGAGATGAAAAAAACTTGATTAAAAATTGAACATATATATTTTTGGATGTTTCATATATTCACATCCACTTCAATATTTTCTGGATGATTTATCTATTCACATCCACTTCATCCACTTCAATTTCCATATATCTATCTATAAATCTATAAAAGGCTAAGCCCCGACAGACTGAAATCACACCACAGTTCGAACTACTGAGCCAAAAACAATGAAATTTTGCACAATTGTTTATGGTAGCCTCAAAACATCCACTAAGAAAGGATTTTTTGAAATTTGCCCCCCTGAGGCAGCTGAGCTGGGGCCCCCGAAAATTTTGTACTTTTTAACCATCATTGCACAGCAAAGTCATGAGGAACTATTTTGTTCAGCTATGAAAAAAAATGAGATCTATGCAGAAAAATTCAAATCAGGAGCACAGGGGGGTTCAGGAGAGGGCATTTTTTGAAAATTTTGATGTAAAATCACACTACAGCTCAAACTAATTGGCCTACAGACTTAAAACTTTGCACAAATATTCTTCAAACATGATAGACGTGCAATAAGAACACATTTTGATATATTTTGCGTCTAAGGGTTTCAAAGGATGAAAAAGGATCCTATTAAGTAAGTTTATGAACATGGTAAGGTGAACGCCTTATGGAACTGAGATTATTGACACATGATATTCCAACATATGTTGTAATCATTGGAAAACTTGAAAAAATCTCATCAATCAGCTGATCAAATTGATTTTGCGTTGATCGAGAGTGCAAGCTTGCCACGTTCCATTGTTATATGCTTGGCCAGTTCAGTTTGCGCCTTCTATCAGCTGTATATGAAGTCTCAAACATTCCGATTAGAACAGGGCACAGAGATTTTCTTTGGTTAGGAGCTTGTTGATAATTCTTCTTCAAATTCAAATCTCATTGCCATCAAAAATCACATTGAAAACTTTCTCAATAGACAACAAGATTACAAAAAAATGTCAAACATATATACCTTCATTTATTTGTAGCACGGCCAGAAAAAGACAAACTTGAGTACTATCTATGTGTTAATCCAATATAACTTATTTATATATATAGATACTACCTCTCTGGAGGTAGTAAGTTGAAGAACCTCTCTTACTGGTTCTTCTTTCAGAAATGCTCGCGTCTTCTTTTGGGCACCTGTGTGGAGGACGTGCAAGCGCCTACCCTGGCAACGTATAAAATTGGGAACCAGGAGTATTTTTCCTCGCCTGTAGACAAGTTAGATGATACGTCTAGGCCCTAGCCAGGCTCACGTACCACTGGAACTGCAGAGTGGTGGTTCCACTGCAATGCAGGCTTAACTCCTCTGTGTTACTCGCCTACCGACTTGAAAATGCCGCTGGGTAGTAGCTCGCGTGTCACACCTCATGGTATATGCGAAAAGCAGGTGCCCACTTGGAGGTGTGACGTTAGCGAGTGGTGTAGCGGCCAACATCTTGTCTACTCGTTCATTTCAATGTATATCGTTCTTGCCTTATCTTTCGGGAGTGATTTATTTTATTGATAGACACTCATCTATAAGAGTTTATTCCTAAATATTCAAACTCTCAAATTTATCACATTTTATTGTAATTTTTTTCATTTTCTTATAATATATATGCATTTATGATTTATTCTACATTCGTATTTTTGTCAACAACGTGGTTAAGCGGTAGAGTTGACATTAATGTCCAAACTTCGTGATGTCATCAAATCAGGAAAAATTCTTCTCTATATCCTTTATTAAATTTTCGAACAGTTTGCAAAGTACTTCTACATACAGATATAAAACAATTCCATGTAGCTTACCACTTTTACTATCTACCCAAGTATCTCACCATATAGCTCGTTTATTCTATCTATGTCTATTTATGCTGTGAATAATTAATTATATTGATTTCTCCCTTCGGTTTTCCAAATATCTTTAAAACTGCATCAGCTCTTCAATCCTGAGTTCCATAACATTATTAACAAAATCTTTTTGTTGCTCATTTTACTCACCTAGCCTATAGAAACATGATACGAATAGAAAAAAATATCCATATCCATTTTTAGGCCTAACTTCAACTGGTCCTCTCCTGTGGACCTCAGGTTTCTATTAATAAAACATCACACCTGTTCAGCGACATCAACTTCATTTGTTTTTGTGGTAGCTGCAACTCAACTATCAAAATTCAAGGTATTTCATGGTTTGCTAACACTCAACCTCTCATTTGCCAAATAAAAGGGAAATTCTGAGGGGAACAAGCCCCCCTTACCACCCCCTCCAGACAAGTTTTTGAGAAGTGAAATAATAACAACAGAAGATGGAAACTGAAAAATAATGATTTATTTAAACTTATCATTCATCAATCACACTCATAAATTACCTACACTCATCAAATATTCACATTTATCAGCTAATTCCAATTATCAATTACCTAAACTAATGAAATTCTTACATCTATCAACTCTCAATTATCAATTACCTAAGCTACTCAAATTCTTACATCTATCAACTCTCAATTTTCAATTACCTACACTAATGAAATACTTATATCTATCAACTCTCAAATATCAATTACCTAAACTACTTGAATTCTCACATCTATCAACTCTCAATTATCAATTACCTACACTAATGAAATACATCTATCAACTACTTCTACTCATCAATTTATTCATGATCTCCTGTGGTATTGCAAAAAGCAATTATTTATGTTCATGATACACAAATAAATATCACACTTTACACAAGCAATCCTTGTTTTCGATTTACATCCAGGAATCCGACACTTGGAGGCATTTTTTGCATCTCTGAATTCTGGCAGGTGCCCCACTTCATCAAATCTCACCTCATTGATAGGATGAGGAACAACTTCTCTTGGATGCATGACAGCATTCAAAGAAGTGGATTCCTCATCACTATCATTTTTAGCAGATGGTCTCCCCCTTTTTCGTGGCAAGACATTCACCTCCCTATAATTTATCAATGCCTTTCCTACATGCAGTTCAAATTCCAGTAAAGGCAAATGAGTGTTCATGCCTTGATTTTTGCACCAACGGCAGTACATTACCCAACAGTTTACTACTACTAGATCAACAAAATGATTGAACAGTCGAACAGGCCACTTATTTGTTCTCATATATGTTCTGTAATAGGCCATATATCTATCACATGAATCTACCCCACCCATTTTTTCATTATAAAGTTTGATGCACAAAGGCTGAGCAACATCAATTTTTTTTTCTCAGTCTTGTATCATCTTTCACAAGACACAACCTCTCTACTACCACAAAACGATGATAACATTAGGACACTTTTGTTGTCCATCCATTTTAAACAAAAAATGTTGTCATCATCTCTAACTCTTTTATCAAACTCCCCCCGCTTCAGCTTCTTATCCTCTTCAAATTTTTTTATAACTTAACTGGCCCAACCCTATTTTTCATGACAGTGCCAATTTGGTAAATGCCCTTATGAAATGAATGATCGACACATTTTATGCTTGTGAAAAACCTATCTGTGTATACACAGTGACTAAAGTTAGAGGGTAGGTTTTCTGTGAGCAGCTCCACAATGCTGGCTCCTAAACCAAACATTTTCATGTATTCTTCATAAACTGTCCCCTTATCTGTATAAATTCTAAAATCTAACACAAGGCCATCTGGTAAAGCCAGAACAAAGCTTTTCAAGCCCAAAGGGTTGGGCTTGGAAGGGACATACTGCCTCATCATTCATTTCCCTGAAAATGGTATCATCTGCTCATCCAAAGACAGATGAGCAGATCGAGGCAGAGTATCCAACTTGGATTTCACTGCATCCAAGATGGGTTTTACTTTCCACAATCTGTCATTACCATCATGTGGGGCTTCATTATCAACAAAATGTAGATATCTCCTAAGTTCAAAAAATCGATCCCTACTCATGCATTCACTACTTATTATTGGTACAAGAAAGTCTTTCTGCCAATACATTTTTATTTGAGGGTAAGGAAGACAACTCATGACTAAATGGATTCCTGCCAAATGTATCTGTTCCTCGGTAGTTGTTTTCACTGATCGCAAGTCTCTCTTTTGTACAGAGTAGAGGCATGTGTTTTCTGCAATATTCCGACAGAGCTCAATAGGAAGATATTCGAAAAATGCTTCCAGTGGGCCCTTCTCATCCTCATAGTTTGCTTCCAAATTCTCATCAATGGGAAGGTCTCTTTGCTCCATTCTGCAACAGAAACAACAGTTCCTGTTACAGAATCTATCAGAAATAGGCCTATAATTGAAAATGATGTATGATTGAATATTTTACTTTGCAATATCTCAAAGTTGTTATCAAACATCTTGTCAAAGTAAAATATGAAATCATACATTACATAGTTACTAACAGTTCAAACAAGGATGAAAAATGGATACGGTATTGAAGAGTTTTCATGGTAAAAAAGTAATCTAAATAGCATACCTTTTATTTTTCCATTTTTTCTCTCTTGCTTCTGGAGGATGAGGAAGATTTCCAGTCTTGCTTGATGTAGGATCAGTACCCTTCTCAGTAGAAGTTTGACTGGCAGCTGCTGGAGGAATTTCCACTTCCTCATCAAATGGTTCTAGCTCGAATTCATCGTCTAATCCTATCTCAATATCCACATAATCTCCATCTGATAGATCAGCATTGCTATCTTCCAGAAGTCTAACAATTGCGTCGTCATTTAGAAACTCCATTTCCTTAGCGTTTCTGTGACAAAGAACATAACCCATTAAATTCATAATAACAACATAACCTATGTAATAGGTTAATATGTAATGTGATAAAATAATTTTATTTATGAATTCAAGCCATCTAAATTCAACACATATAGTTTTGATGTTCATTTTGGACTAAAAATATGATAGGATTCATAACCTACCGGTATTCCATTCATAATAGTAGCCCTACAGACCTGAAGTCCACAGTTGTGGACCTTAATTTCAAGACTAATAGACAATTTAATTTGAATTATATTTCACCAATCAAATGACATATGCATTCTACAACACTTCATTCAACATAAAAAAATATAACAGCTTTATCTATCAACAATAGTATTAATAAACAAATATTTACCTGTGCAAAGTCAGTAGAAGCAATACCTACTATTACTAAGTAATAGTAGGTATTGGTAGAAGTCGGCCATCTCTAACAGACAAATGCTAGAATGTAAACAGCTGGTGAATGGAGTGAAAAAGATCGTTCCAAGTGGCAGAAATGTGAACTACAAGGTTCACAGATGTGGAAATGAGGTTTGAATGACTAGAAAAGTACAAGTGTGATGAAATGACCGGCTCTAAAGCGAGGTCCACGTATGTGGACCCACGGAGCGAAGAGGACCCTCTAAAGCTGTTTACATTTTTCGTACTTTCTATCCATACTGTTGAGCTAATCACATAAGAATTTTATTATTACGATGAATAATTTCTATGATTACGATTGATGGATGAATTGTGTGGCAGGTTTGGCAGACACCAGCGCCAGTGAGAGCTCCAAGTCGAAGAGTACAACCACGGTTGAATCCAGCGCTGCAAGTCTCCAATTCAGCCCATCAATCATCGCTCTCGCATTGGCTATCGCTTTCCTTCAACTCTGCCGCCATATTCCGCTGAAACTAAGCTGACAATTATTGACACAACACCAGGCAAAAATACACGCTGAATCGAAAACGGATTGAATCCCAATGGTCTTGGTGAACAATCCTACCAGACTGGATAGGGATGGATCCTTCCTGGACAGAATAAAACTGTCCGAGATTCGAATGTCTTGCTGGAAGTATTATTCATGTGATTTTCATTTCCATTCATGGAATCTCGTGGAGGATTTATGTAATTTAAATATTGAATAAGTGTGTCAAATATGAAATATACCCCTGATAAACAATAGAGTCCTATTTGATGTGATTTGATTAATTACGGTATGCAGTTTCATAATATAACTAGGTAATTTTTTATTGTGAGATGAATATTTTTCTGTTGATTGGAGATTTTCCATTTTTTTCTCATGAGAGATGGATTTCAAATAAAAGACGGAATACTTCTCAGTGGATTTCTATAAAGTTGTCCATATCAATATGAATTTGAACTCTACTTATATGAATAGCTTTTAATATCTTTAAAATACTTCATATCATCTGAAATATCATATCAAGTGGAACATTGAACGTTTGAAAGGTATTCATCTCCTTCCAAGAATGTGTTAAGCGACTTATCCAAATTGAAATCTTTTGTATGTTTCTGGGAAAATTATTTTGGTAAATAGAGAAGAATATGCAAAGTGTTTGATGATTGAATCATCATTATACTTTCAATTGTTTTTCCATAGTACGGTTCGTGAATACAACATTATCTCTCATTTATAATGTGAGCTACAAATAGCCTAATAGTAGGCTATAAAGATTGAAAAAATGAATGAATTCTATTGATGATGGAATGAATATTCTTTGATTAATGAAATCTTTTTGTGCCAATCCTCTTCCGTGCCGGAAATGTATTTAGAATATTCAGTGCCATGAAGAGGTAACAGAAGTTGATCTTTGTGAAGAATATATTTTGCAAAAGAAAAAAAAGGCTTCTCACATAGTTATTGATCACAACAGGCCAGAGACCACCTAATACTAGAATATAATTTACAGTTTAGATAAGTTGTTCTCTGAACATTGAGATTGATATTTGTGACAATTCTATGTTATATCAGAGACAAGAAATATATGCTTATCAAATATCTATGGTTATATATTATGTAGTTTAGAATCACACATGTATTACAATGGAAATCAATAATAATTTCTGTATTGAATCGGAAGGAGGTTTCTGTGAACTAACAGCCTGTAGGTAGGCCTATGGTTTCAAATGTTGATTAGAGACACCTCAGAGTTATGTTAATAGGAGGCATTTGATGTTAATAACACAACCTTAGTAAAATAAGAAGAATCAGTTCAAATTCTAGTCAGAACATTACTTCCTTCTGTATTTCACCTCAATCCAAGAATACCATGTAAAAATACATAATGAATACCAATAACGTTGACGCAGTTGTCAACAAAATTTGCTTGAAGCAACTTTTATATTTCAAGATCATTTTCCAAGTATTTAAAGCAATTTAGCTTATTTGACAGATCAATAATGTGTTGTTCAATGTTCATGAATTAGTGATATAATATCAACTCAACTCCTAAATTAAGAAGTGAATAAATTATTGAATATTTTATATTTTTAAGTACTGTATCTCTTTCGATTTTTAGAGAGAGAAGTATTATTTTAATTTGTGTACATAGTTCGTCTGTACGCTAAGAGCTAATCGAAATAATGATATTATTATCACCTATCCGGAAAAAAAACAATTGTTTTTCTTTAATATCATCCGACAATGTTAGAATGAATTCCGCAACTTATTGTAATGAAATATTATCAACATGAAGAACCGAATCCTTGTTCTAGATATTTCTATGAATTTTGGATAACACTATTCCATTCATTGTACTAAATTGTCTTCATATGTTAATAAAATAATTTTGGCTAGAAATTTGGCTTGTTAACTTATTGTTGTAGTCGAAAATTCTGCTTTCCAATGAATGAAAAGAGAATAAATACTATTGGCTCTTATGGCAGTGATTATACAATTACAGATGGGTAATGTGTGAGTTCTGCCATAAGAATCAAAACTATATACCTCTTCAGGAGTCAAACATGCGGGGGCTTTTATAGAAATAGACATTGGTAATTTAATAATATCTTTCAAATTATGAAATTTTCTGAATTATAAATGATTTCTGAAACGATATTAGCTATTATTGAGTTTGATCAGATCAGGATTATTGGAATAAATCAAGCAAATTCGATAATAACATTGAAAAATCAAAAAATAACAAGGAAGAAAACTTGTAGAGATACATTATCTATCTATAATTTTGTAAATATTCCATCATAAGATTTCAAACCCTTAAGTGCATGATTTCTTGTATTTTTATAAAAAAAATCATTTATATGGTAAATATAACGCTGAGTTTGGAAAAAATATTGAAAAAATTCTCAAATTCCACTGTCACTCACAATTTTAGGAAACGTTAGGCCAGTTTCACACGGCGGAGTCCTCGCTCCTGGAAGATCATATTTCATATTTTGCAGCTCTCCTGTGCTTCCACATGGGGATCTTACGAATAAGCCGACAGATCTAACAACTCGAGATCGGAAACAGGCCCTTGAGTATTTTAGTAGGACTACTTCAATTTTCAATCATATAAAAACACTATAGTGAATTCCACGTTATTTATGACAGTTTTTGATTAACATTGGTATTGGTATCCTTGTCTATCGTTCGCCAAAGTTGATAGCGCTGCCCTTTTCTAGCCCTTGACAGATGATATATAATAGACTATCAAAATAATTCAAATCAATTATGAAAATTCATTATTCAATCATTGAAAATGTACTTTCTTGGAGAATAAAATATAATTGATTCTTTCAAACAATAAAGAACAGTTCATAATTACATCAGATATACCGGTTTTAGCTATCCTCCATAGGAGAATATCCACCTTGTCAGTTATCCATCAACGAACATATAATATAATTATCCTTTCCGACTTCTGCAACATTGCCAGATAGTTTTTCAACAAATAGAAGTATAACTAATAAACAAGATATCCAATTATGATCATAATAATGTATTATTAAATCACTGAAAGATATATTTTCTCGACAAGGAAGATAGAATTATATATTTCAAACATGAATTAACAGTATTTTTTTCCGTTAGGGCTACTCTTGAATATAAATGAAAATGGAAATCTGAGTACCTTTTTTCAAATTTTCTACTCACAAAATGATGTCATTATCAATAATAATGACATCATATAGCCGAAATATGTTGTGAATAAACAATTTCAAAAAGGTTACTTGGATTTATATTTTCTATTTATGAATAAACAGTTACACGCAGTTGCACAGAAGTCTGTTAGCTTTGTCACCTGGTCATATGGGACATATATATGATTCATATATTTATCTCATATTGATCAGGATTTTAGAGTTTTATTTTACGAAAAGTTTAATGAACGGTGTTTCTGCCTTTGAACAGTTTTGTCATCGACAGAAAGATTGTTTATTTCACTTGTTATCAAAATTATTGTAGTTTCTCTTTTGTTTTTCATAACAAACGTGATCGGCTTGTGCGACTGATAAAAATATGTATTTGAAATGGCTTCATGTTTGGCATTGACTGAGTTATATATTAATACCCAAAATTTTACTAGTGGTGTGTGAGCTCGTTCGTTAGGACTGAGAGTAAAAGTCCGGCTGTTCTGGTGAAGGGGATAGATTTTGTTCTTGTTTTATAATACAGTTTTCCTGTCACAGTTCGGGCAGTTTAAAGAGAATTGTATTATTGAATAAGGGGGGATCTGAACCCACTTCATTAGATCAGTTTTTTTTTTATTTATTTTTCATTAATAATTAACGTCGCGATTAACCAGTGGATGCCAAATTGGGGGCCATTATCAAAAAGGTAGGTGACTACTGAGTCATTGTTTTAATTTTTCCATAACCACAATAAAATTTAATCTTCACTAGCAGCCAAGCGAGTAGCCCTTGAAATATTTATATATTTATTGATATTTCATAATTTATAATTATAATTCTAAATTTGTACTAATAATTTATTGTTTTGTTTTAATTATCAAAACCAGTACGATCATTTCTTGTTTTTCATTTTCCCACCTTTAAATACTTGGTGAAGGCAGATATTGCTTACATATTTGGTGGAGGTTTATCCTGCCGCCACATATCTTGCTTACATAATTGGTGGAGGCTCGAAGGGTTTTTAATCCAGCTTTTAAAATTTGGACTTTTCCGGTTACCTCATTGAAGATTCAATTTTTGTGGTTGCATTTTTCATTATTAAATAATTATATGTTTTTATTTCAGTGAAATTATGGGTGAAGTAGTTGAGTTTAAACCTTACGGGGCTCTAGAAACAGTTAGTAGGATGAATTTCGAGGATTTATTGAATTTGTGGAACAATAATTGATTACTAATAATGGATTTTAACGGATGGAGAATGATGATGATAATTGAACAGATTAATTTTGAGATTCACGATATTGGAAGATTTACGATTATTATTGATTTTGAGATTTTGAATTGCAAAAGCTATGACAATTGAAGATTTTGTACGATTGCAAGATTTATTATCAATTCTTATTAGAAAGAATTAGATATTTATGATGAGATGAGAAATTAATGATTATTAAGATATGATTGAATAGGATAAATTTATTATTATTGGAGAGATATCGATATTTGAGATATGGAGAATTTATGATTATTGAAACCAGATTAATTGGAAATTTATTATTTATTATTGAATAGAATTGGATTGGAACAGATTAACAATGGAAAAACTTAGACCGTTACTATTACCGAAATTTTTGATGGAAAAGATGAAGAATTTGACATTGATGACTTTTTCAACTATTTTGAAAAGGTTGCCTTAGCGAACGGTTGGGATGAAAAAGATAATTTATTATACTTGCGATTTTGTTTGAAAGGAAGTGCTGAGAAATATTTTGACGTTATTGAGAATGATTTGACTCGACAGGACAAATTTGAATATATGCCAGTGAAAGAAAAATTGGTTAATTTCTATCGATCTCCTCTCAAATTGTGGAAACTAGAAAAGGAATTAGATACTTGTAGCATGGAATTTGAAGAAGATGGTAGAGATTTTGTAGCACGAGTCTTATCCCTATGTAGAAAAGTAGATTCGAATATGCATGAATCTCGGATTATCAGGATAATTTTAAGAGGTTTGTCTTCAAATATATTTGAAAGAATTATAATGTTATCAAATAGTACTATTGTAGAATTGTATAAAAATATTGAGAAATATGAATTATCATGTCAGTATTTGAATGAGTGGAAATTTGGACAGGTGCAAGTAATTAATGATATTGTGGAACCAGAATTTGAAGAACTATTGGAAATCGGAAATGAGTTTGAAAATGAGAATTGTTTAGAAAATGCTATTATCTGTGATGATTTTGATTCTTGTAATTATTATGTTTCAAATGAAGTGGATGTATATTGTCATGTTAGTAACTTCGAGATTGAAAATGGGTTGGATGAAGTTCTTATTTGTAATGATTGTGATTTGAATGAGTAAGATATAATTTACAAAGAGGATAAAGATAGGGAAATGATTAAGGAAGAGTTATCAGATTTATCGGAAAGTGATTTGGATTTCTCTTTTACGATTGATAACAGGCCGTTTGAACATTTTGTGAACTCTGGTATGCGTAATGATTGTGAATCTAGAGGAGTCAAGATGCATCAGAATGTTAGTCTCGTGAATAATAGGACTAATAGAAAAAGAAGACGTAAGAAATGTAAAGTTTGTGGTAAACATAATCATTTTACGCGGAATTGTTTTTACAACGTTAATTATGCTTATCGGGTTTACAAAAGGATGCATAGAATTTGTGAAAAAGAAGGCTATGATATTAGAGTGTGTTCTTTTGACGGCAGAAAGTTTTCGGAAAATGCTAGACGTAAGAAAGCATATTTTACTGATAGGACACAGGAGTTTAGTACTAGGCATATTGATGAAAATGTTTTAGACGGCGGTCCATCAAATATTGATAATTCAAGAATGAATTAGGAGGTTGTATAGTCACTGAATCAGGTTCTACTTTGGAAGGTGTTAGGCACAATGGGATATATGTTAGAAGAAACTATTCTAATACTGATGATAAGAAATATTCAATCTCCCATAAACACGAGATTGATCTTGTAGATATTAAAATTAATTATAGCCAGAAATGTGGATCAGCAAATAATGGTGTTGAACGAAATATTACTGACTCATGCTACTTGGAGCTGAAAAGTATTACTGACGATAATAAACATTTTGTTAACAAGATGAATGAATCAATAATCATCGATAGACAAGAACCAGGCCATGGAAATAGTATATTAAACCGATTACAGAAAAAATGTGAATCAGCGATTTGTGTGAACAGTGAAGGTGAAAATACAGAGTCAGATTTGAATTATTGTAATTTTCTAAAAGATATGAAGAATAATAAAATTGAAACTGATGGAATTGTTATTAATGAGAGTTCGGTAGAGAAATATGATGACATAATTTTGAATAGTTTGGAAAGCGTGTCCCAGTTAAGCGTTAATAGCGATGAAATATTTATTGAAACAATAATTCTGGAGAGGTTTGAAAAACGAACTCAGACTCAGCAGACTCAGCGAAAGTATTACATGAGACAATATTGCTAGTAGAACGAGGCCTTTTAGCTGATTTGCAGTTGTCATTCAATGAAGAACGCTGAACTGTTTGGGACTAATACATCATTCGATGTCAGATAAATTGAAAATAATCATTGTCCGATATGAAGAATGATAATATTATGTTATGTGGAATATTATGAGCTAAAAAGAATAATGATTAGAGTAGAATAAGATAATTAGAATAGAATTTTTATTAGATTTTGATATTTTTACTAATAATGAACTTTTCAATTTTGGGATTTTATGATTTTTTTTCTGAGCTTGTAGGTAGTGATAATTTCAATCGTTTATGTCCAATAAAATTTTTCGATTAGGGCAGTAGTTTTCGAGTTAGGTATTTTCAATAATTTTCAAAATTTTCTTTTTGGGGTTTTGTGATTTTTTTTTCTTCATATAAAGTTTTGTTTTAGTATTTTGAAACATATTCTGGAAATTCAATGTAATTCACCGAACGAATCTGTTGTGAAGGAAGTTTTTCAAACGACGATTTTGATAGCGTTCGATATTGATTGACTTCTACTAAATTTTTGCTCTACTGGCTGCTGTTATGGCGAAATTATCGAAAAATTCAGAAATCTCCAGTTCATGGAAAACAATTTTGTGAATTTTCGATTTTTTTTTCGGGAATCTTATTTTTTAGGATGAGTACGTTCAACTTTGTTCTGTGAAAAAGTTTGTTTAGAGCAAAGGGTTTTGAGGTTTTTCATTTTATAGTTTTTGTTGGTGACCTTGTATAGTAGCAAAAAATTTATTTTTTGAATTTAAAGATGAATTTTAGGTCATTCGCTTGCATTTCTAAAATGGGATAGGATATGTGAAGTAGATATTTTTGAGATATTTCAGGGTTCGTGAGTTATTTCAATAGGTAGTAAATTTTCGGCTACAGTCAGACACGGATTATGAATTTCGCGCGTTTCTGCTGAATGGTTATCTACTGATTTTGAATTTCGCGCGTTTTTGCTAAATGGTTATCTGCTATTTTTCTATGGTTTATGTTGGGATTTCATTTTGGTTTCATGATATTTGATGGATAGTTGTATTCTACATATATTGGATTTTGGTTTTCAGTTATGATGAGTCCGATGAGTTCTTTTTTTTTACGATTTATGATGATTACAAGGTATGCGGCGTATCTTGATTGTTAGTCTAGAAATTTCAGACAAATTCGGAAAAAGTCGATTTTCGAAAAAATTTTATTGCAGTTTCATATTTTCTTAGCATAGATTTTAGCATTGCGATAATTATAATTTTGTTTAGGGCAAAGGGTTCTGAGATATTTCACTTTAGAATTTTGGCCCTTTGGATTTTATATTTCATTATATTAAGGTTATAAATAAGTTTTATTGAAATATTTTCAAGGGTTATTAAAGGTAGATATTTTGTTGATAGATTTCATGAATTAAATATTTGTTTTTATTGTTATAAGGTGTTGATAATTAAGGTTTAATGGTGATAGTCATTTTTTTAAGTCGTATTTTTTTGAAGTCATGCGCTATATTAAAGTCCCTAAGAGAATTTTTGTAAATATTATTCGTAATTATTCATCATTTCATCATTGTTTATCAGAATTGATTATAATATTTATGGATTCATCATCCAGTGGGTGAATAATAGGATTATATTTTATTTATTTGATCTGTTTTCGATGGGGTCTTATGATTCAAGCCTATAATTATAAGTCCTCGTAAAATTTTATTAAAGTATTATTACTGATTATTGTTGCTGGAGGTGAAGTCCATATTTTTCAATGGTAATATAGACCAAACTTATTGTCCATGGGTTATAATAAACGGTTATAGGGGAATTTTTTAGCTATGGATAGCAGAGTTTCAGTTTTATACGTTTATATCTTTGAATTGAATTTCGTTTTATAATTTTTTCTCAGTATAAACTAATGATTACTATATTCTTGATTATATTTCATGATAATATTTGAGTTTCATTGTGTCATGGTTCTAATATTAATGGTTTTGAGTAGAAAATTTTTTCTTTGGCACAATAGGTTGAGTTTAGGGCTTATTATTATGGTTGAGTTTCTATTTTCAGAAGTGATTTTTGGTAATCATTGTAGAACCATGTTTTACGATATAGAATCAGTTATTATAGAAGAGGGTTATTATTCCATGGTTACATATTTATAATTTTAGGGTACAGTTACCTATGAAAATTGGTATTTGGCTGGGTTTTACATTTAATTTCACCAGTTGCATTATTGATTTTGTATTGATTTTACAGTTATGATTAACCATGTTATATTTCATAGTCATTATAATTATATCTCAGTTATTTCAAATTATGGTTATTCCAGGAAAATGAACAGGAAATATGGTTGATGGATAGTTTACCATTTTATGATAACCAAATGGTCATGTTTCATTCACATAATTACATATTCTGATGTTATCTGAATAATCCCACTTGCGAGGGAGATCATCTCTCTTCTTGTCGGGCACAGGACGATTTCTTATGCTATCTTCCGCGGCTGGTGCATGGAGGACATATGTCATCGAGATGTATGCATCACTTGTTTGCGGCGACAGAGCTGAAGGACATCCAACAATATTGCAGTTTAAGCTGTCGTCCAGCTAAGCAGGAGTTGGAGATCGTCGAATTTTCGCCTTCGGAGTATATCGTCGCGAATATACAGGCCAACACTACAGTCACTTGCGAGGGAGGTTCGTTTCATCATCTTCAACCTATTCCGGGAGCATGTATGTGTTTTACCCTGTCATTGCGAGATTTCGGTCGGCGGGAGAATAATGGTGAGAAAGACTTTTCCGTGTGACGCAAATGTTGATAAACAACCTCAGGTTCTCCATTACTTACCTTTGCATTGGGTTAAGTTTAATTCGTTGAAAATGATGTTTTGCAACCGCATTTCAATCCTAATTTTGTTATTTTAGCGAAATTTTAAAAACTGATATAGATATAAAGGTTCCGGAATTTACAGTTCAGACGTAATATCGTCAGATATATTTCACAAAGTAGATCTTCCAAATTCTTGGGGAGATGTTGTAAATTCCTCTAGTTTTGTTTTTTATATATTATTTGGCTGGTTAGGGTTTTTAACTTTATTCTGTGCATATTTAGGCATCAAGTTGTATGTGTGTAAATTATCTGCTGTAACGGTAGCACAACCCAAGATACATATAATCGATAGTTAAGAGTTATATAGTTACTTTTTGATGGATTAACTGTTTTATTTGTTTGTTTTTTTTTCTTGACTATATAGTTATGAGTCATAATGTACTTATAAAGTTTTTTTTTTTTTTTTCTTGATTTTTATGCAGCTTTTGAAGTAGTTCAATGTTGATTCACAAATAAATTATTGTCAATTGAGATTTTCTTTTCATAATAAGTTGAATATTCATGTATATTAATGTGTATTAAAATATATTGAAAGTTAGTTTCATATATAATCAATGTTATTGTGCAGCATAGTTTCGTTTTGAATTTGATTTGAATGTTTGTAATTTAGTTTGAGTAACCTACCTTTCTATGTAAAAGTTTGATTTCAATGTATAGTAGCATTATCAAGTCAATCAGGCACACGTTTGTTTCCCGAGTATATTATTTTGTTTAATCATTATTTTTTTTTGTTCCCCTCTTGACTACAGACTCAGGGACGAGTCTTTCAGCGGGATGGGTGATGTGTCACCTGGTCATATGGGACATATATATGATTCATATATTTATCTCATATTGATCAGGATTTTAGAGTTTTATTTTACGAAAAGTTTAATGAACGGTGTTTCTGCCTTTGAACAGTTTTGTCATCGACAGAAAGATTGTTTATTTCACTTGTTATCAAAATTATTGTAGTTTCTCTTTTGTTTTTCATAACAAACGTGATCGGCTTGTGCGACTGATAAAAATATGTATTGAAATGGCTTCATGTTTGGCATTGACTGAGTTATATATTAATACCCAAAATTTTACTAGTGGTGTGTGAGCTCGTTCGTTAGGACTGAGAGTAAAAGTCCGGCTGTTCTGGTGAAGGGGATAGATTTTGTTCTTGTTTTATAATACAGTTTTCCTGTCACAGTTCGGGCAGTTTAAAGAGAATTGTATTATTGAATAAGGGGGGATCTGAACCCACTTCATTAGATCAGTTTTTTTTTTTATTTATTTTTCATTAATAATTAACGTCGCGATTAACCAGTGGATGCCAAATTGGGGGCCATTATCAAAAAGGTAGGTGACTACTGAGTCATTGTTTTAATTTTTCCATAACCACAACAAAATTTAATCTTCACTAGCAGCCAAGCGAGTAGCCCTTGAAATATTTATATATTTATTGATATTTCATAATTTATAATTATAATTCTAAATTTGTACTAATAATTTATTGTTTTGTTTTAATTATCAAAACCAGTACGATCATTTCTTGTTTTTCATTTTCCCACCTTTACATACTTGGTGAAGGCAGATATTGCTTACATATTTGGTGGAGGTTTATCCTGCCGCCACATATCTTGCTTACAGCTTCTAATCCCGATTAAATGTCATGAAAACCAATCAGAGAAGCATTCTTTTCAAAAAAAAACTAAAATTGGATCTCATGAATTCAATCATGATTAAAATAGAACTGGCTTTTGTGCAACTGAGCCTTCAAATTACATTATATGAACCAGTATCAGCTATCGACGTTTGCTCAAAGTATGACTCATCACTTTTTCTCAAAGTCTAACTTCCTTAAAAATATAGATAGAAGATTTCTGATTTCGGATTTGGATTCAGTGACCCCAATTTCTTTTAAGCATAAGTCCCGTTTTCAAAAATACCCGAAAACAAGGGAGTTATAGCTGTTTTTAATATAGCTTTCTATTATCATATGATTATATAGTTCGTACTAAGATAATAATACTCCTGCCTCACAAAGGGACAGGCAAAGGTTTCAAGAAGTTTTTGAACACCTGAGAAGTTTAAACATAAACATTTTCAGTTTTTAAAAGTTCTAGCTTTCCAAAGAAATATTGAACTATGACGAGATGAATCCAAATATGAAATCATAAATCATCTCCACTCATCACCCAATAAAATAGGAGGAAAAGGAATGTTGTACAGTAAAATTCACTAAATTTCAGTTGTCATTCAACAATCCAATTTATCAGGTTCAAATCGTTGAATATCACTTTAAATTCCCAGCAATTATTGACTATTTCTTTTTAACTTCCATACAACTTTTGGCGACTTCATTCCGGTCCTTGTAGATGGCAAGACTTTTATCCCAAAGAGCAGGTCGGTTGCAAACTGCAGTAATCAACAGCTACACATCAAACTCAGACATCGCGTAATGACAGGTGTCAAAGTGAAGTAAACAACTGACAAGTCAACAAGTGTCAACTGGAGAAGTGAGTGAGCAAGCACAGTGCTGCCATAATGCGCAAAAGCATAACCATTGTACCAACTATTCTAAATTATCGTACTGTATTTCGTGAAGCCATGCTTTGTTAAAGCCAGTTACTCAGAAAGCGTTTTTTTGTTGTTCGATGTTTTGTCGTCCTTATGAATTCTGTTGAAGCAAACATGTTATTTAAGAAGTTGTGCTGAACCTGTATAAAGAATTCTTAGAATTCATAGGAACGGTAAAAAATCAATTTTACGAAAATCGATGTACATGTAACTGGATTTAGAAGATCAATACGATAATGTGCTCTATCACAATTTAATCACAGAAATGTTTGAGTGAAAACGTTGGGCGCAAACCTTCTGCCATGAGGAGACAAATAAATTTATGAAGAGCTTGATAGCTTGAATAGCTGATATTTGTTACGTTTTTAGTCTAAGACATAATATGTCTTAGACTAATCTTCAATGTTTCTTCAATCGGCAGGAAAACTTTGGTTTTTCAAAGTTATCTTACTCCCTTATTTTGGGGTATTTTCAGAAATCAAGATAAATATCCTACCAAATTTCCTACACGAATACAGTGTAAGTTGTATTATAATAGCTACAGTACTTACGTACTGTATAGTACAGTTCCTGTTCGTTTTTACCGTATAATTATATGATAATAGAAAGCTTTATCAAAAACAGCCATAACTTCCTTGTTTTCGGATATTTTCGAAAACGGGACTTACGCGCTAAAGAATTTGGGGTCGCTGAATCCAAATCCGAAATCAGAATCTTTCTATCTTCATTTTCAAGAAAGATAGTTTTTGAGAAAAAGTGGTGACCGGAGAGACGTAGAATCACCATGTGAAAGTGACGATTTGTCCGCTAGTATCTCGATCCTTGCCGGTTTCTGCTTGCCTCGGGGGAAAAAGACGTGACAAAACGAGGTTCCTGGATAGGAGTCACCATGTGAGAGACACGATTTGACTCAATGTACTTCGACAAAAAAACGTGAACACTGTTCAGTGTTCAAGTTGCACGTCTCCTATCGTGTGAAAGTAGCCTTATTGTCTCATGGGTGATACACTATGCATAAATTGATATCTATTGAAATGGACGTTTCATGCATGTTGTGACACTCATGCCACATAATCCTTATTTTGTTCTATGAATAAAAACAAGCTGTTCAAGATTTATATTATTTATTGATACATAGATGAGAATGTTGATGTTGGTAGAAATATGAAAAATACATAGTAAAAAATGAAGTCATATAAAAATAAAAAGTAAAAAAATAATCAAGATAATGCAGTCAGATAATCTTTTCAGGAGTAATGAAAGTCGAAGAAGCAATTTCCGACTGGTGGATTTATGCAGAGGTTCACATTGCATTTTTTACATTTCATGGAAGTCTGATACTGGCACCCTTTTTTCTTACAGCACTGCCTCTTGCAAAATATACCAATATGGTCTACTCCATCAATGATTACTTTTTGGGGGGGTATTGCGGCTGCACTCTTCTTATTCTTTTTCTCTTCTTGCTGTGATGATGGCCGTCCTCGTTTCGGATTGGTCTTCTTTCCCATCATGCACAGAATTTGTGCAAGTTGTATGCGGAATTCCTTTTGTGAAATTGGAGTTTTCACGCGATTGAACAAAATCCATGAATTTATTATCACAAGGTCCAAAAAGTGATAGAATAGACGAATGTACCACCTTCTTGACTTCATTCTTATATGCAATCTGCCAATGTGGCTGTCCATCAGGTCGACCCCGCCCATGTGCTTATTGTAGATTTTTATCACCTGAGGACACTGAATTTGAATGTGTTTTTTTTTCTTTGCCGTCATACCTTTTCACTGTACCTATTTTCCCCTCACCACACAGTGTGGATAACATAGTGACAATCCTGTTATCTTTCCATGCAACAAGGGAAAGCTGATTATTATCAACTTCGGTCACATACTCCATAGATTTACCTCTTGGAAAGTTTTTCATGATCTCATTTTCAGGAGGGAGGGGGCAGTCTACAATTCGGTTCTTCCTCACAGTCGAAACAGTGGAAATCCCTCGATTTTTCAGGTGGAGAGCCAATGGAATACTGGAGTACCAATTATCATAATATACTTTATAATTTTGCTCATTGGGAATTCCTTCACCAATCTCAGAACCACATTACCACTTGCTCCCAAATCTTCCTCATCTGTTAATGCAAGATTGTTCTCACCATGCACTTCAAATCGATGAGCGAATCCTCTGGTGTCACAGAGAACATATAGCTTGAACCCCCATTTGTGTGGCTTTTGAGGATTGTATTGTCTCAGCGAGTGCTTCTTTTTCGTGGCACACACTTGTTCGTCCACGGAAAGATATTCATCTTTTGGTATCGAGTCAAACTTATTATTCAGATACTCAATAACTGGCCTCAACTTGAAGAGCTTGTCACGAGTAGGGTCTTTCAAGTCGGGTACCAGATTATTATCGGTGAAGTGGAGCAAAGATCGAATTTTCTCAAATTTATTTACAGAAATGGTATTCCTAACAAGTTCGTTCCCAATTATAGGATGCCACAGATCTCTAACGTTGGAGGGCTTCACTATAGAAGAAATGACTAAAACTCCAAAAAAATTGTGAAGGTCTACTGCAGAAATATGAAACTCGCCTTTATTTTCCTGTAGACAATAAATATTTGACTGCTCTACTATTTCCTGAAGAAGGTCTTCCCCAAAAAAATACTGGAAGAAATCATGTGGATCTTCCAATTTTTGGACACTGTTAGGAATGTCTGAGTTCCCAAGGAACTTGGTTTCTTCTTCACCTAATATCAAGCTTCCAACTTTCCATTCATAGCTCTCACGTTGTCTCTTGCTGCTTTTTCTTGGCTCAATAATTTTGCGTTTTTGTGATACATGATGCTTTGGTTTCTTTTTTCCTCTTTGGTTTTTGCTGTGTTTTCTCTTACAGTTGCACTACCTAATCCAGATTCACTGCAAATGTCTTGTTTGTTGGTTCGTTGTGCTTCACCAGATGACTCACAGGATGGCTCAGCTTCACAGGATGACACAGTTTCACAGGATAGCCCTGCTTCATGGGATGACTCAGCTACAAAGGATAATTCGTCTTCATAGGATGGTCCTGCTTCATGGTATGGCACTGCTTCACAGGATGGCCCTGCTTCATGGTATGGCACTGCTTCACAGGATGGCCCTGCTTCATGGTATGGCACTGCTTCACAGGATGGCCCTGCTTCATGTGACTCAGCATGAAATTCATCAGGTTGGACTGATGATTCAACTCCTGTTCCATGTTTTGAAATGAAATCTTCTGCTCTCCTCAATACATAATCACCATCTTCATCAAAATTTATTTCATCCTCACTACCATCAGGAATATCAAGAAAGTTGTAAATCCCTTCAGAACTATATTTTATTCCAATTTCTTCATCCATTATCACCAAATCATCATGATCCATTCTGGAAATAATAAAATTCCACAACAATGAGACTAGCCTACTTCAAAAATCTAGTGTCCATTTCCATAACCCTGAACGCATGTTGTTTCACCCATGACACAATAAAATATTGTTGATTATTGTTTATTCAAGTGAGTAAACTCATTACACAAATGGAAAATATGTAATAGAATATAATGAGGAACATGTTGTATTTTTCTCTAGATAAGAAATATTATTAATAATTCAGATATAAGCTTACAAACCTGCAGAAATTCTGGAAAACATAACCTTGTGAACGAGCTGGATGGAATCAAGTTTTGTAATATACAACAGCTGTGTTGAGTAGCTCTCCTAGCTATTTCGACTCTCACACATGATGTAGCACCGATGAAACACGAAATAGTTCCATAAAAATCCAACAGATAGACACCAAATGCAGAAAAGTAATATGTGTAACTCATGACACAGTATGCACTTAAGGGTTAATTGTCACTTATTTGTGAAGAATTTAATATTATTCTCAAGTCTGAATTATTTCAGTTTTCAAAATAATACAACTAAACTGTTCAATTCAACGGGGAGTAATCCATAATATTATAAAATAATTAATTGGCTGTCCCGAAATGACTAGGGGATGAGAAATACGCGAATGATGCATCATCACGTCGTCTGAAATGATTAACTTGAAATTTTGCATGAATCTTCAATTCACCGAGGATATAGGCCTATAGATCCATTGAGTTTCCAGTTGGAGTTTTTTATTCGTAAGTTTCCAGTTTGTTATACTTTGCTTGAGAGCGGTCATGGGTAAAATTCAATGGTTTACCTTCCATCTTCTTATCCTTTTTCTATCTATATCTTCTTCTTCTATATTCACAACTACACTGTACTTTATAAAGAAAGGAATTGGCTTATACATGTTTGGGATACGAAATACATGTTTGAAGCATCATTGCGTCTGTAATACTAAACTGATTAACTTGAAATGTTGCATAGAGATTCTTTATTTACCGAGAATGAATATCGACCTTTTCTCATTTTTGTTGATTATTAATCTATTATAATAATTAAATAAACAGATTCATCCAATTTGTGATATAAAGTTGACGTAAGATAAAAGCCCAATCAAATCGTTCCTCTATTGTAAATAATTACACTAGTTTATACTTTTGATATCAACATGGAACCATACAACTGAATTTAATTTTTTTTGTGCTTTGAAAAATCCTTGCGGAGCATGGGTTACCTGCTAGTTATTCATGAATATCATCATAACGTTTTATCAACTACAGATTTTTGGAGGATATGAGATTGACGGAATATGGGCTTTAGTACACTCAATAGTAAATTTTTTACTTTTCGACCGAATTTGACTTATGATGCATGATTTTGGACCACCTTGACGAGCCAAGCAGAATGAAGTGTAGTACGATGAAATCTGAGCATTGTGTCAGAAGTTATAAGTGTTTGAAATTTTGATCCTTGAGGTGTCCTTAAGCGCGCCTCTCCACTAGGAAAATAATACTGAAATGAAGTGCATCTAACGGGTGATTCTCATAGAACATAATCTTATGAACTTATGTCATTGTGCGGAATATCAATGTGAAGACTATGTAGTTGGTGATGATGGTTGAAGCTGAAAATTAGGTGTTTTTCACAATACAAGGAGCATTGTTGTCAGGATTTTGTATTATACATCTAAATAGTAACAATCGGAAGATATTGTTGATCAAAAACTAAAATTCATCAAAATTGATTATTTCTTCAAATTTCACTCATTTTTGAAAAATCATAGCTCAGTACTCAATGGAGATAGAGAGTTTTGAATGATCTAATTTTATTCAGAAATTCATAATCTAGAAAAAAGGCAAGAGCAAATTTTTTTGTCCGATTACGAGATTTGGCAGAAATAGCTGAAAACTGGAAAATGAGCCGAAAATACGAGGTTTTTGGGCCACCCTGTATCTAGCACAAGGAAATTTTGAATGAAGAAATTGGTTCTGGACTTCTCTTATGTACCCAGATAATATATTAGAAAATCAGAACTACAATATAAATTGCATACACCAATGTATATAGTGACTGGACTAACATTCTATACTCACTAGTCTAGTAGATAGCACAATATTTGCAATAGTGCTGATGTCAATTCCCCTGAAATGCACTCAGAACTTCGAAAAGACTTCATAAATCAGAAATAAATAAGCACCATCTATTCACTCTCTGTCTAATTATTCCTCTTCTCTTCCTCTATCATGAGTGGAGTATCAAGTTGGGGTGAATATAGTTGGCTCTACGAAATTTCATTTTGTAGTGGTTCAGCTTTTGAAAAAAGTTACTCCTTATCTTGAAAACATTTATAGAAATAGATTGTTTAGTTTTAATATTTTTCCCAAGTATTTTCCCATTTCAATAATATCCTCTCCCTCTATAATGAGCCCTTTTTTATCTCAACTCACTGTTACTGAACATGTAATTGAGAAGGAACAAATAGTTAAAAATGTATGAAACTGATTTTTGCCAATCCCGGGATCCTGGGATTGACATTGGATAATCCCGAAATACCGGGATTGGAAATCAGTCCCGGGATTGACATCCCTACTTATGAACCAAGATTTGTTGATAACGTAGTAAAAATTATTATGCGGCTGGTCATTCAGTTTTTTCATTCCTCGCCCCAACTACTACCATAGGTAAGGAAAGTATTGTTTTCCAAAAAATCAAGGTACCCCAATTTCATGTTTCCTATACGTTTTAGAGTCCTCTGAGTCCAAAAACATGATTTTTGGGTGTTGGTCTGTGTGTTTTGGTTTATGTATGTGTGTGTGTTTGTCTGTGAACATGATTACCCTATTCCCATAACGGATTGACTTGAAATTTTCAACTTAAGAGGTCCTTACATCATGAGGATCCGGTAAAAAGAAAGTCAATAAAATTCAATACAAAATGGTGGAATAAATGGTGAAAAATCACTAAAAAGCCATGTTTTTCACGGTTTTCTGGAAAACGACTCCAACTATTCTTCCCAAATCCATACCCTGGATAGCTATTTATAAGCCTTATCAACTGACAGAAGTCTCATTTCTGCAAAAATTGCAGGAGCAGTGCAACATTGTCAAGAAAAATAGATTTTGTTGAATTTCCATCACAATTTTCTCAAAAGTGGCACGACTGAGTTATTTGAAATATTTATCCTGGATAGTCATTTATATCAATTGATTAGTTTATAGTTTGATTAGTAAAAGTTCTATCAACTGACATAAGTCACCTTTCTGGGAGACTAGCAATAAGAGGTCCTGGAAAAAAAGAATTATTAACTTAAAAATTTCAACAATGTTCAAACTTTCAACAATTAGTTATGAGCTTTCTTGAAACATGAGCAATTAAATAGTTATTTGTGCAACTAGTGCGCAAAGTGACAGTTTGCTACACCGAAAGAAACGTTTAGGCACGAGCCGTAGGCGAGGGCGGAATGGTTTCTTGAGTGCAGCAGAGGAACTTTGCATACATATTTCACATCAAATTTTTCCTACAGTTACCATTGAATATGAGAAGTGGTTGATTATGGGTAAAATGATGGCTAAAATTCATCAAATGTTTGTCTGTATAATTTTGTTATTGATAACAGCTTTAATTTATTTTAAACTAGATAATCCAATTGAAAATTAAATTAATCCAATTAATTTGAAAATTTGAATAATTTTGAGTAAATCTTAATTTCTAAATTATTTTTCAACCAACCAATGTATGAATGGAAAAATATTATTTGAAATAAGGAATAATTAATAATATTCAAAATGTATAATTTAATGAAATTCTCATTTTAATTTATTTGAAAATCAGAAAAAAATATAAATAGAACAAATTCGCATCCAAAATATATGCCAACAATGTCAACAGCTGAATGGGATGGCTGCAAGATAATATGCAAAGTATTGAGAGTACGCAAAGTAATATTTTGCGCACTAGAGCAGAAAAGTGATTCTTTGCGTTCAGTAATCAGTGGAGGAATGATCACTTTTCAAGGTAACTGAAGGAAGAATGAATAACTAAATTGTTCAGGAGAAATGAAACAAAACTGCCTCCTGCTAAGCGCGAAGGGCGGAAGCTGCTACCTACCCCATGGGGGTGCAGAGGGCGAAGCGCGAGTCAATAATAGTGTATTCCAAATTGAGGTTTAGAGCAGTTTTGGGCGAATGCCTGTTGCTTTAACCCAAATTGTATTTGTGTATGATTAAATGAATTGAATAAATAATGAATCAAATAAAAAAAATATTATTCAATTTAGAAAATTTATTGCACATAAGAATTGAGATAAAAATTATAAGAGTTGAAATAAGCAATTTGGAGATCAGAAAAAATCAACGAATAACAAAGTAAAATACATTGTAATAATAGTATCAAATAAAATGTAAATAAAATACTCCTATTCATTAAAATTATTACAAATACAACAAAGGAGTTTCTATGCAAAGCGAGGGTAGAATACATACTAGTGGGAAATAATTATTTGATCATGGCAAGAGTAGAGAGTTTATCCTCATCTTGTCTTTGTACTATATATACGAGCAGAGATTTCAGAAAGCAGAATGATAATATAGAAAGACGTGACCTGGAGTGCGATCTGAGATCATCGATCATCGTGTGAATGACACCATTGGACTCCCCACACAGCACGGTTATGTATCTGATAGGTATCAGTTACATATCCTTGAAACCTACAATACCTATCAGAAACATACGGATGCATATCTGATATCAGTTATGTATCAGATAGGTAGAAATGTCCGCTTTTGTGATATGTACCGAACAAGTATCAATGATACGTAACTGATACCTTTCATTGATACATGTCGGTTATGTAGCAGTGATACGTAACTGATATGTTTCATTGATAAGTATCGGTTACAGATCAGTGATACATAACTAATATTTTTCATTGATGAGTATCAGTTACATATCAGTGAAACATAACTGATATGTATCACTGATTTTCGCTTGGTACTTATAACAAAAGTGGACATTTCTACCTATCTGATACATAACTGATATAGATCAGGTATGTACCAGATATGTTTCAGATGTGTGAACAATGCACATATTATACACCTATAAGATATGTATCACCTTGTACATATATTTTTTTATTACATTTTTGTAGTTTTATACTTTACAGGTATCAGAATGCAATTTGAAAATGTTAATATTACAATATATAAGGGCTAGAGGATGGAAGTATAGTAATTAATCAATAGAATATGAGCATGGATGAATTCAAATTAGTTCAATTATATAATTTGAAAAGAGTAGCAAATATGAAATGTAATGTATAAAAGATTTAATATATGACAAATATAAAAAGTTTCACAAACTAAATTCTATAATTATATAGACATACATGAAATAATATTCTGTTGGACCAAGTTGAATAAAAATTATAATAAAATGACAAACTAATCTTTTTGATACAGTGGTACTTACAATTCCATACTTTCAATTATAATAAAATAATATTTTTGGTACAGTATTTACAATTTTATACTTCATGTTAAGCTTCTTCTCCTATACATCTCCTTCTTCTCTCTCCTCACTTTCATCAGTATGTGATGATTTACAGAGCCTAGAAAAAAAGGAAATCATTACAGCAAAATATAAATTCAATAAGAGCTGATTTTCAAGCAAGTTTTTTGTCTGTTTCTGTATGCAAACGTTCTAAATAATAGTAATATTGGGAAAAAGAAACCTCCAATGAGATGTGAAGATTATAGATAGGGTTAGTGAGAATTATGAAAACAGCTCAATATTTCCTTCACAAGGATAGTTTGACAGTGAGTTTCATTGGGGATCTTCATGGAATTAAAAAAGATACTTTAAATTTTTAAATTAGATTTTTGGATCAAGTTTTTTGATTGAAATATGATCCCAATGAGATCTACTGTCAAATTATCCTTGCTAATAGTATATCAAGCTATTTCCATAATTTTCACCACCCCTTGCTATGTATGATTCTATTGTTAGTGACTGACTTTTTCATGTTGATTTAGTTCTTTCATGTTGCTTTATGTTATTATCAAATGAACCGAGCAATGATTAAAAGGAGTAGCATGTATATAAGATGGCCCATTCAACAAAAATGTCAAGCTAGGCCATTCAACAAATCTTCACTCAGTTTATTCATAATATATGCTGATCACTGCCCCGCCAATAAACCATCCATCAGAAATGTAAATAATTTGATTAAGCTAGTCAAAAAAATGTCCAAGGGTATTTTGAACAAAACTGAATCACCGAGAGTCTTCAATTACACATGAAAATTATCATTATATCAATGAAACATCAAGCTTCTACGGCTGTGCAACAGGCTGAATAAACAATTCAATGGTGATAACTTTTTAGTTTTTCGATTAGTATAATAGAAAGCTATCAAAATGAAATAATAGGTAGTTTTCTCAGGATAATATTTATTATCTGATTATCACTTTTTACTTTCCTTGCCCTACTACCATAGGTAAGGAAAGTATTGCTTCCCGAAAAAAATTAAGGTACCCCAATTTCTAAATTTCTATATGTTTCAAGGTCCCCTGAGACCAAAAAAGTGTTTTTTTGATATTGGTATGTGTGTGTGTGTCTGTGTATGTATGAGTGTATGTGCGTCTGTGTACACGATATCTCATCTCCCAATTAACGGAATGACTTGAAATTTGGAACATGAGGTCCTTACAATATAAGGATCCGACACGAACAATTTCGATCAAATGCAATTCAAGATGGCGGCTAAAAATGGTGAAAATGTTGTCAAAAACAGGGTTTTTCGCGATTTTCTCGAAAACAGCTTCAACGATTTGGATTGAATTTATACCTAAAATAGTCATTGATAAGCTCTATCAACTGCCACAAGTCTCATTTCTGTAAAAATTTCAGGAGCTCCGCCTCATCTATGCAAAGTTTGATTTTAGATTCCCAATTATCAGGCTTCAGATACAATTTGAACAAATAACTTCAAGTGGAAAAGATTGAACATGAAAATCTCTACAATTAATGTACAGAAACATTTTCACCTAAAATTGAAAATAGGCTCGAAATTTGAGAAAATGTGATTATCCAATGGCAAACTGTTGGCAACTGTTGATTCTATTGAATGATTCACTATGAAGAGATAGCATGTCTCTCGAGAGAAGAGACCTCGTATGTCTCCAGTGTTATTGTCCTGTCACCAGCTGGCTCAGATCTTTGTTTATAAGTAGACTTGAGATGCGCGACAACACTAGCGTCAGGTGATCAATTTTCATAACGGTAAGGGAAGTTGTGTGAGTGCGCCACACCAGATTTTTGAGATATAAGCGCCTAAAGTTTCAATTTTTCGGACAGATTTTTTCAAATTCGGTAAGAGATACATTTTTTGAGAGAGTTCTTCCATTTATAAAAGTAATTTTCGGTTATCATTATATCAATAAAACATCAAGCTTTTACGGCTGTGCAACAGGCTGAAAAGAACAATAAATTTAATGGTGATAACTTTTTTAGTTTTTCGATTAGCATAATAGAAAGCTATCAAAATGACATAGGTAGTTTTCTCAGGATATTTGTTTTTTGATTATCACTTTTTGAGATATGAGCGCCTAAAGTTTCAATTTTTGGGACAGATTATTTCAAATTCGGTAAGAGATACATTTTTTGAGAGAGTTCTTCAATTTATAAAAGTAACTTTCAGATGAGCTATTTTCGGGCATTTTTTGTGAATGCATTAACTTTCTCGAAAACGTTTATTGTCAGGAAATTTTCACTTTATTCAATCAACCATTTTTTCAATACCATGAAAAATGTATCCTCATTATTTCATGAATTCATTTTTTACCGAATTTGAAATGATCCGTCCCAAAAATTTTAACTTTAGCTCATAACTGATAAATTACTAATAGTAGAAAACTTTTTTATTCAATAATTTGATTGTAAGGTAAGAGATGTAGAATTTCTCTCTCCATAATTGAAAGAAGAAGAAGTTGATGTTGTCTGTTGTCAATACCACAATATTAGTTTAAAATTAATTTACATTGAATTTTCATGGTAACAGGAAATATTTGGAGGTGAAGTGGTTGGAGGAATGTGCGGTGAAGATATGGTAGGTGTTACCATGAACCCTGGTTCTGTGATGTGGAATAATTTCTAACAAATATAGTGGTATTGACATCAACGTCTTTTTCTTTCAGCATTTTTATTTTGATAGCTTGTAAAGTAGGAATTTTTTCAGCTTGTTGCACTGCCTGCCCACTAAGAAACACACCATTAGGACTGAAGAATGCATCACTAGGACTAAAAAATGCACCATTAGGACTAAACAAAAATGGTAACTAGGAAATTAAAAGTGACTAATTGGCTATTGCTGGTTGAAATTAATTTGTCAACTCACTTGCTACTCCTGCTGATCCTCAATTCTGCTTCCACAATCCATGGTGCAATGATAGGGTTCATTTCTTTCTTGATAGCTGTGCTATTATGCGCCCTTTTAGTGGCTGGAACATAAAATATCACAAAGGATTGATTCAATAATGTTGAAAATTTAAAGAATGTATGAGAAAATTTTTCATTAGATACAGTAGCTCTATCCTTTTTCAACTTTACACCAAGATATCTGATTGTTTGTGATCTGAATAGAAATATAATGAACTACAAAAAAATGTTATTTATTATGAAAATATTTCAATTGAATCAAGACAGAATATACTTTCTTGATGAATAAAACATATTTGCAATTAAATTGATGAATTTCAAGAAGAATCACCAATGATATTAGATCTACTTGAATAACTTACAAAGTTTGAAACTGAAGTATGAAATACATAACATAATAGTTAAATAGTAGGTAGTAGGTATAATAAGTTATTATATAATATATAAGGAGGGTCTCTGCAATGTTAAGAAAACCTGAGCGCAGAGGCCGAGTGTTGAAATGTTTCATAAATTAATAGGAAATATAGAATATTTTTAGATCAAAGATAACTGAAAGATGTTCACAGTATAACAATGTGAAGCTGGGGTTACACCGAAGTTATTAACAAAATGTTAATAACCGTAGGCGGGATGCACACCGGAGAAACGCATTTCGTGAAGCCCTCTTTCATGAAACTTGTTTCATGCAATTCATTTCACTCGCGCATGCATACAAAAGAAACGTTCCCTGCTTAATCTTATCAGTCGATTGCGAGCAACTTTCGTTTCACGTATCCTGAAACTTTTCTCACCAAACGCGTTTCTCCGGTGTGCATCCCGCCTTATCCTTATGGTATATAGATTCTATTACTTTGAACGGGGTTTGACAAACACATAATGTTCACCATGTGTATAATGAGCTATGTTCAATCTAATAGAATCTATGAAGATTGGGTTATTAACATTTTGTTAATAACGTTGGTTTAAACGCAGCTTCAAACTTTAATATTCATTATAATAATATGTTAGTAAGTAACTTGGATCACATTTATCTACCAAATCATTGGTTTGGATGCTGACCTACTTCTAATCAAAAACCATAAAGTTTTTTATATTCTCTTAAAAAGAGGAATCTTAAAAATAGTTGAATAGTTTTTAAAGAATGGTTGAGTCTTGAAAATGAAGATTTTGGAATAATACTTACATATCAATAAAAAAAATCAATTCCAATATCAATTTACAATAAAAAAATTAAAAATCCTAGAAATAAATAATGAATAAAAAATATGAAGATTCTTGAGAACGAAGCAGATCATCATAGATAATTAATTAATAGTAATTATGGTAACAATCTCATTTAAAAAAAACAATATTAATCCTTGGTCAGAATCTAGTAAATAGCCCATTAGGCCTTTATTTCAGTCAAAGAAATGATTCCAATTTCTAAACACATCATGTTAAAGAGTTTCATACCTTGGCTATGTTAGGGTACCTACCAATAGCATTATTATAAGCCTACTTGAAGGTTATGTGAGCATATAGGCCTAGCCTTTTGAATAATTATTATCAAATTAATTATCAATAATTCCAGTACACACATGTAGAACTGCCTACATATTGATTTCAAAACCCTACTTTTTTGCACAAATTTCGAAAGATGAAAGGAGAGATAAAAAACAAGCCAACTGTCCAGGAGAAAGACCAGATAAACTGTACAATTATCAAGTAAAAATGTATCTGATGGTTCATGGGAAAGTAATCCAGAATACCATATTTCTAATAAAAAAAAGAAAAATCTATTGTTAGATACTTACTAATATTTTGAAGATTTCAATTCCCAAACTTCAGTAAACAAAACGAAAATTGCGAATTCCAAACAGTAAACAAACTATTCAGTGATGCTGAACTGCAATGGTCACTAAAACTGGGCCAAAGCACACGTGCAGAATTGATGCATTATGGGTGAGTTTCAAAGAAAGGTATCTGATAGATAACTCAGAGATAACATCTGATATATAGGAAAAATGCTCACCAAAACTGTGCTACAGCGCATATGCAGAAAAGATGCACTGTGGGTAAGTTTCAAAGAGAGGTATCTGATAGGTAACTGAAAGATAGCATTTGTTATGTTGAAAAACGGCCATCAATGATATCTGACTGATGTGTATCAGAGACATATCATGCGATATGTATATTTTCCATATCATTGTTACATAACTGATATATGAGGGGTGTCTCGGCAAAGTCAGCAATCTCCACTAAAGTATTTTGCTGGGGAATCACAAAAAACTGTACCTGGCACATATACCATTACTTACATGAAATTTTCATGGGATAATTAAGATGATATCATAAGATCATTAAATATACATGCTCAAGGTCCTAGATTGATCACAAAATCTGTAATAAGCAAAAATATGTTGGAGATTGCTGAGTTTGACATGTATTTATGGAGTTTGCTGTCTTTGGAACAAATATGTTAGTTTCACATAAAAAATGAAATGACAGAAAAGCCTTTCTGAGTCTATAATTAACACAATATAAATTATTTATTAATTATTGGGTTGAAATTTTTCAACCCATGTCGACGATCCACAAATAATTGAAAACAATATTCACCCAAAATTTTTTAACTTTATCTTTAAATAGTTTTTTACGACGTTCATGTTACAACTGCAATTACTGTACTTATTGGAGTCTTTGGAGATCACAGTAGAGCTACATAAACTAAAAAAATGGTAATGTGACTGAATACCGTACTCAACTGCCATTGGTCGCTGTGGAGATTGCTGTTTCTGCAGCAAACGGTACAGTGGATATTGCTGACTTTGAAATGAATAAGAGTTTTTCAACTTGGTTTTCTACAGGAAATTGCTGTCTTCGACAAGAATACTGATTTTATCATTGGAAAGAGCGCCATTAATAGTACAATATAGCATCAAAAAATCATAAAGTGAAAAAATTGGAGATTGCTGACTGCCGCGACGCCCCTCATATATCTGAAATTTTATGTGCTGTGTGGGTCAATATACTTTGGCAAAAAACATGAACAATGTTCAGTGATCATGTTCCAAGACTCCTGACTCTTATCATGTGAAACCAGCCTAAGAGAATAATTCTCTAAAGAGCTGTTGCAGGAAAAAGAGTGAGCCAGCAATGCTCGATATGAGAGCTGACTAGCCAGATACCTCATTTATGTTCAGAGCTGTAATAATATGAAGAGTACCATATACAGCATTGCTGGATTTAAGAGCATATTTAAAGGATTCAAGTGGATTGAAAGGAGTAGTTACTCGTAGCACGGTATTATCTGAACTAGAATATTGTTTTAAAATGCATAATTTTGTTACGAGCAATATTTGAAATCGATTGGATTTTTAAATGTACCGCCATAAAGACCCATAAAATGGTCGCTCCATAAGGAACCAGTGAACTCTAAACTAACTCTTAGTTTAGAGTTCACTGTAAGGAACACGAGTGTCTAGACCTTTATTTATAGACCTTGGCTCTCTTATGTACAGCTAGCGCTTTCTAGCAGTGTGGAGTATAACTACATCGAGATTCACGGGAGACTAAACAGCGAGAGATTACCAACCGTATAGTGAGGTCCCTCCGTGAAGCTGGCCCCTCCATAATATCGATCCCAAATTTTGGAACATATGCTAATATTTAGGGCTTGATTTGTGCTTTCAGAAAATAGAAGTTTTCAAAATTAAGGCTCAACGGTAAATGGAGTTTACATGCATTTATATATTGGCGGGTCAGAATCATGTTTAGCCCGCGACTATCACCGATTTTGAAGATGAAGGTGCCATTCCATAGAGCTGATTTCGGGCTTTTATTCCATACCACTTCCATAATTTAGACTCGGAAATTACGTGCAGGGTGAGGATGGGAGGTTTCTGAAAAAGTAATCATGTTTTCCCCCCATGGAGGAAAAATTAGAGAGAAATGTGATGGAAATTGATAGAACAAGTCTTCAATTATTTTTGTAATAATCAATTTGGTTTTAGAGAGGGCTTGAGTAGGCTACTGAAAATGGTCTGGTTACATCTCTCAAGGATATTTAGGTTTAACAGTATTAATTGTGAAGCACTTCTTGGGGAATTACTATTGCCGCCAAGGTTAAGTCGACACACATATAACGAATAATCTTGTACTGAGTCCCCAGTATTGAGGTTAGGAATTTGAAAATGCGTACGTGGACGCTAAGTGGACACCAGACTGACTGAGTCACTACAAGATTCGATACAATCGTCTGAATCGCGGGAGGCATAAACACTCGCTCACCCTTGATTCTTCTTATGACTGATTGTATAATGATATAAATTTCAGATGTAGTGTAGCGGTCGCTAAACACTGAGTACGGAGATCTTAAAACTATTACCTGTGATGAAACATCATATAAAATCATACAGGTCGAGCAAAAATCCTGATGTAGATAATACATGGGACTGCGTCTCTAATAAGTTCCGAAGGATTAAGATAAGGTACTAAGGACCAGAGATCGTTTGGAATATACTTCGAGAACAGAGTCTTGTCGGGCTTTATGCTCTATATTATCTCCAGCTGCATCTGCCATACAGTCGAAGAATTCGCTCCCAAGCCGAGGTTGGTCACAGATAAAAGCTGATATATGAGCAGGTAAGGACAGAGAATAGGTAATTTCGATCTGACCCCACACACTACATCCACTTAGATCTGTTCCAATATCCAGGTTGAATCAATTATTTCAACGATCGTACTTGATCGGTTCTTGATAATATAGAATGTGTCAGACACAATAATTGACAGGCTTAAGAAATAATCGAACTCAGAAGACGAATTGACAAAGTGGAAATATAATATAATAAAATATATAATTCGACAGTGCAGATTTGAAGCTTAGATTACAGATTGAAAATAGTTCAACATCGACAAAATAACTAGAAATTTGCTTGTGCTTGCATGATACCATGCATGATCCAACAGACTTTCTAATTGATAAATTTAACAATTTTTTGAAAATAATGAAAACAAATTATAAAAGGTTTTTAAAATCACTCAAAGTCGTGGTTCTGGCAGCAGAGGATAATTGATCAACAAGTTCTTAAAAATTCTATACCAGATAGAATCTAGGATCTTGTCTTGATAAAATCTAGGATAAGCGCTTGTCGGCGTGGCCATTACTTTAACGAAGAAAATTTTATATTTTCCTGCACTATATTTTTTTTTGAAGCGAAGATTGGGGCCTCAAACATAAAAATTCACGTGAATCATCTTGGTGGTCGTGGTTCCTTTAGATCAAATTTTGTATGATTGGTGGCTGGTCCAGGCTTCAATCTAACATGTGTGGAATTTTAATTAAATATTTCCTTCACCAAAGAAATATCAGGGATTAATCATCAGGGAATAATTGAATTTGAATTTCTAGAACAATCAATTGATGAATAATTTTATAAAATAATAGATAAATTAGTCTAAGATATTGGCTCACAGATAAAAAATACAAAAATCGAATAAAATTTCACTAATAGGTCATTGGAAATTTTTTAACAAGGTCTTAACGGTGAGGATTTTAAAAGGGAAGTATGCCACCTTTTTCTAAGCTTTTGGCTAGAACCTTTTTCTTGGAATCTCTGTGTAATTAATTTGCATGGAAATTTGCCATTGGTAGAATGATAATGACGTAGGCATGATGTCAGTGGCAAGCAGTAAAATATAATTCCTTTGATTACAATAATAACTTAATTTGTATAACTTTGTAAATTGCTTAATTCTCTATATACAGTTCCCCTATCAAGTGTACATGCACCAGCATATATTATAAGGCAAGTTTGCTGGCTGATAACAGATTAATATATGATGCTTTCAAACGATCACCCCTTTTGGTGCCAGTTCTATGACATATGATTGGCTTAGACTTGCCAAAGAGATTCATTCACCATGTGACTCAGTTGAAACAATAATAATTTATAATTTAATATCTCTATAAAATTCTTACTATATTCAAAACTGTTATAATTAATTTTTGCTGCTCTTATCAATGATACAATATTCATGCTATGACCTTGTTTGTTACAACATTCGACATTATAATGTAATTCCATGAGTAATTAATAATTTTAACAAGAATACATTTTATTTTTTCATTAAAATTCTTTATCCTCTCTCAATAGTTCTTAATTTTAGAAATAATATTATGGCTTGCATTAAGACCTGGCATGACATTGATAATATTGAGTCAGTCAGCTGTGTCTGAGCTGTTACAAAACATCTGATCCATTGTAAACAAAAGTGTAACCTCCAAAAAGTTCAATGAGCAATTCATAAATGGTTTGTACTTAATTGGCAGAATAATTATAATTTTATTAAATAATTTTTGAAAAAATGTGTAGTACAAAATGGTACTCTTATCTTATACTCAGCTGTTGATAAGGGAGCCTTATCGCTCAGGTGCTAACTGTTTGTTTGGCAAACCTTCCATTTTATAAGGGTAATTATAGTTTTTATAGTTAATTCTCTCCTTTCATGAGATTTACTCAAAAAATTCATCACATAATGAAGGTGAAGAATGATCAGCCTCGTATGTAGGCCACTCAATATTATTAAATAAGTTGTATGCAGCAGGAGTATGATAGGATTACCTTATAAATGGTTTTGAAGCTATCTCACAAACATAAGAAGGGTAGGAATTTGTTGAAGTTATATAGTGTGAAGACATAGACCTTTGCCCCACTGGCTGGGTGACATTGTGTGTAAAGACATGCTTCCTGGGGGGTTATCTCTTATGATAGAGTCCCACGTTGTGAAGCCATTGTGTAAAGTGATAAATTGTAAATCCTTTATAGATGAAACAGTGTTCTTGATGTTTATAAGAGCGGTTGCTAAAATCCCTATTTTGCGAATAAATTCGCAAATAGTTAAGGCCGTCTGGCTCGCAAAATTGCTGGGTTCAAACCGCAGCTCTAGCTCAGTGGTAGATACATGAATTTCCCAAATATAATTAATCACCACAAGGTTCAATGACTGGTGATTAATAATTCTTACCGCTGCTTCTGTGAAGTTCTTGAAGAATACCAATAAGGAAATCAAAAAGATAGTTGATGACTGATTATCAGTAACAATGTATCCAATTGAGGATAATAAAGACCAACTATGGTTTTTTCTAGTTGATTCTTAAAACGCTCGCCATGAATACAGGTATCCACCAATTTATCCTTCTGAAATTCCTTAGAACTTACAACGCCAATTCTTGAAGCTCTCTGGATCCTTATATAAAATAACTGGAACCTTATTAATACAATTATCAATGTGTTTTTTCTGGCGGACTAGTATGACTATCATCAAAGGATGATAAGTAGTGAATGCTCTTAATAAGATCAATATTAATTGATTCACCAATTTTATATGCTGCAGAATATTTTTCTTGGTACTGAGACAGCCCAAACTGTATATCACGAGATGAATTAGGATAAAATAAACTTCTATGATTTTTGTATGCTGACATAAAACACAAAATATATTCCCATAAAACAATATATATATATAAAATATTCTTATATCTATAATTTTCTTAAAATAAATTATTTAACGGTTTAACAATTATCACAAGGTTTAATAGCATTCACATTTGTGAGCTTTAAAAATGATAAATTTGTATTTAATACTGATACATGGACTTCAAGTCAATTCAGAATTCTACAATTTAAAACCTGTACGGTCTGTAGATTTGATAGGACATGCTTTGATCGATTAGCAAATAATAATTATTAAAATTAATATTAAAAAAATCTCAGGGTTTTTAATGAGTCCGTGCCATGCATGGAAGTAAGCTTCCTACATAAATTGTCACAAAGTAAAATTGTGACGGAAAATATTGTTAAATAATTAATAATATTGAAGAAAGACGCTCGGCTATCAGCAACGCTAGCCGACCGCGGAGATAAGGAAGGTACCGATGGCGCACCATCTTCCGCGCATCAAGACGATTACCACCACCTCTGGCGGCGGAACAACTTCATCCCCTCCACTTTGGGGGAGTATTTAAACGCCGGACGAGCCCCAGTCCACAGCATTCCGCTCACAACCTTCCTGCTCCTTGTACAGCGGCCCGTTGGCTGCCGTACGTCCCTGACCTCCTGTCCTGGTACAGCGGCCCGTTGGCTGCTGTACGTCCCTAACCTTCCATCTCCCTAGGGCACAGTGGACCGTTGCTGCCGTCCCTGTCCTCCCATCTCCCTAGGGCACAGCGGTCCGTTGTCTGCCGTCCCTGTCCTCCCATCTATCTAGGGCACAGCGGACCATTGTCTGCCATCCCTGTCCTCCCATCACCCTAGGGCACAGCGGACCGTTGTCTGCCGTCCCTGTTCTCTCATTTCCCCAGGGCACAGCGGACCGTTGTCTGCCGTTCCTTGTCTTTCCATCTCCTTAGGGCACAGTGGACCGTTGTCTGCCGTCCCTATCCTGTCTGTCCTTCCTTTTCCTACTTCACTGGAGCGGAACCGAGGCCGTAAGGCTGATACAAAATTACATCAAAGTGGTGTCATCAGAGAAGAGAGCGACCTTCACGCCGTCAGAAGCACCAGGAGGTGCTGTTCACGCCAGCTGAGTCACAAAGAAGAAGGAAGAGGAACTTTGACTTGCCTCCTTTCCCTGCCCACATTACGACTGAGCGAAGTCGTCCAGGAGCAACACCTGGGTATCAATCACCCACCTCTGAAGCTACTCAGGGTGTACTTGATAGATTGGCGCCCAACGTGGGGCTCGAGGCAACGAAGTAGGAATCATGATTGAACAGGGCGAGGCTGATTTAGATGCTCAACACCAGGAGCTGACAGAGGATCAGTCAATCGAGGACGAAAGCCCCGAGGTGATAGCCGACCCCAGAGTCTCCTGGATCTATAGATTGAAGAAGGAAGAAGCATTCAATCTTCTACAAGATTGGGGCATAGTGTCATCTGGAACACTTGCTGAGTTTAGAAGGTTGTTAGTAGAACAACATAAGAAGATGGCTGTATGTTATCCCAGCCCAAGACCCGGAATAGTGAGCAGAAGCAGTGAGGAATCTGGACACTCAGCAAAAGGTACTCATGCTGAAGTTGGAACCAACATTCACACAAACACCCTCATGGACCCAGGGGCGGTATGTGACAAAGTAAGAAGCTGGAGACTGTCATTCAACGGCCAATCAGATGCTCCCAGCTTCTTAGAAAGGCTAGACGAGCTACAACAAGCCTATGGGCTCACTGGCAACCAACTACCAGTCGCACTACCTGAATTACTAGTTGGTAAAGCTACCCTATGGATGCATAATCGTCGTGACCAGTGGAAATCATGGGACAATTTTGTGACAGATTTCAGATCACGCTACTACCCACTTACCTATGAGGAGGACCTCGAGACTCTAATTCAGGCAAGGAAGCAAAAAGAAGGTGAATCGTTTGACGAATTTCTCGAAGATGTACTGACACTCATGAGGCGTTGAGGAGGTTTTACAGACGAGAATAAATTACAGAGAGTGTATAAGAATCTCCTCCCATGGTACAAATTGTATATTCGGCAATCAGATGTTCATAGTATCAACGAATTGGAAAAATTCGCGAGGGAGTATGAACAAATGAAAGCAGAGGAGAAACAGAATAGACAGAATTCGAGAGTTCACATGATTGAGGACACGAAGAAGATTACAAGGCTCAAGGTTGAGACAGTTATAACCCCTACTAGTAACAGACCATCTCTTAGTGAGTCTGAACCCATGTGTGGGCAATACAAGAGACCGAGGCACTGGAGATCACACTGTCCCGATATCCCACCATGTAAAAGGAGCGGAAAGAGAGCACTGAAATGTGTCTGTGATGTGCAGAAGGAGAATAAAACTCCGAACAAGACAGCAGTGATGTGAACAGCACACAGGATTCCTGTGATTGAAGAGTCATCAAGAGACAACAGACTATTCATTGCCGTAATAATCGGCGGTAAAAAGTGTCAGGCCTTGCTAGATACGGGTGCTGAAGCTAATTATATGAGCAACGAGGTCTATGAAGTCATCCGGAAAATAGGGATGATACGGAAAGAACCAGCACATCACCGCGCGATATTAGCTGATGGACGGTCAACCCCGTTGAATGGGAAAGTGACTACTAATGTGACCATAGAACAAATCACAGTTCCACTAGTGGCATCTATAATGGAAGGACTTGAACAAGATCTGCTATTAGGCATGGAATTTATGCGTAAAAACAGAGTGAATATTCACACATTCACAAGAGAGGTGGAGTGGGATCCTACCCAACTGAATCCTTCAAGACAGCCAATTATGTTGCGATCACTCTTATCGGGGAGTAGGACAACAAAAGTCCCAACAGTATCAGCTGTACAATCCGAATCTCAGGACAACAAGGATCACAACAAAAGGATATTCATGCAGGTTGGTTTGAATGGAGTTGAACTCAATGCTTTGATTGATGCCAGGGCGGAATTGTCATATATTCCAGAACAAGCATCTTCGGGCAACATAGTGATGGATCACAGGAATGAGATGAATGACTCTGAACGGCGGGCCACAATTCATGCCTCAGCCACCAACACAAGTGGTAACTCCAAGAGTGATGTGGAAAAGTTAATATCACCCCCCACGGTCATGGATGTGAACGAGACAACACCACCCTCTACTGTCATGGATTAGGAGGAGTCAATACCCTCCTCAACTGATATGGATGTAGAAGAGCAAACACAGTCTTCGACTGTCAGAGAGGTAGTCTCACAGTCCCAGGATCCCAAACCAGGACTCTCAAGGAATAAGGATCCAGTGTTGTGTCACCGAGTCTCAACACCTGGTAAGCATAAACGGGCTGGCAAGCCACGCATAAAAGTCCAATTTCCAGATGGACGATGAAAATATGTACCTGGTGGACCGGGTGTAGATGATGCTCATAGTGAGCGGCATACACCTCTAAAGGTGATGCCTGGGAGGTGTACACCTCTTGAGGTGATGCCTAGATGGCTCACGCCTTTGAAGGTGGTGCCATAGAGGGCTCCGACCCCCCCCCCCCCCCCCCCCAAGTAGGAGTGGGGTGTCACAAAGTGAAATTGTGACGGAAAATAATGTTAAATAATTAATAATATTGAAGAAAGACGCTCGGCTATCAGCAACGCTAGCCGACCGCGGAGATAGGAAAGTACAGATGGCGCACCATCTTCCGCGCATTGAGACGATTTCCACCGCCTCTGGCGGCGGCACAACTCCATCCCCTCCACTTTGGGGGAGTATTTAAACGCCGGACGAGCCCCAGTCCACAGCATTCCGCTCACAACCTTCCTGCTCCTTGTACAGTGGCCCGTTGGCTGCCATACGTCCCCGACCTCCTGTCCTGGTACAGCAGCCCATTGGCTGCCGTACGTCCCTAACCTTCCATCTCCCTAGGGCACAGCGGATCGTTGTCTGCCGTCCCTGTCCTCCCATCTCCCTAGGGCACAGCGGACCATTGTCTGCCATCCCTGTCCTCCCATCTCCATAGGGCACAGCGGACCGTTGTCTGCCATCCCTGTCCTCCCATTTCCCCAGGGCACAGCGGACCGTTGTCTGCCGTCCCTGTCCTCTCATTTCCCCAGGGCACAGCGGACCGTTGTCTGCCGTCCCTGTCCTTCCATCTCCCTAGGGCACAGCGGACCGTTGTCTGCCGTCCCTGTCCTCCCATCATCCTAGGGCACAGCGGATCGTTGTCTGCCGTCCCTGTCCTCCCATTTCCCCAGGGCATAGCGGACCGTTGTCTGCCGTCCCTGTCTTTCCATTTCCTTAGGGCACAGCGGACCGTTGTCTGCCGTCCCTATTCTTCCTTCTCCCCAGCGCACAGCGGACCATTGTCTGCCATCCCTATCCTGTCTGTCCTTCCTTTTCCTACTTCACTGGAGCGGAACCGAGGCCGTAAGGCCGATACAAAATTACATCAAAGTGGTGTCATCAGAGAAGAGAGCGACCTTCATGCCGTCAGAAGCACCAGGAGGTGCTGTTCACGCCAGCTGAGTCACAAAGAAGAAGGAAGAAGAACTTCGACTTGCCTCCTTCCCCCGCCCACATTATGACTGAGCAAAGTCGTCCAGGAGCAACACCTGGGTATCAATCACCCACCTCTGAAGCTACTCAGGGTGTACGTGATAAAATCAAATAAAATTCATAAAGCGTTCTTATAAACTATTTATGATAGCACTCAACACGATGCAAATTTTTCTTTGACTGATTTTATTCATATAGCGCTTTGATTAATTCTCCAACTCTAATAAGAAAGGCCTTTATAAAACGAGCTCGTTCGAACAAACACTCACAGTAATGATGTTCTTGAAGGTCTTTTAGAATAAATTAATTATTTCCAATAATTAATTATGCAGGTCCTTTTCGTCTCAGCTGGGCTCGCGCGTGGTCCAGATTTCTTATAGATTTCTTTTCATATTGAAGATATATTTATGGGAATTGATTACAATTAAGAACTCTTAAACAACACTGAGTTCACAGATAAATAAACATTAATTACAAAAAGTTCACATTTAAAAAAGAGATTGGCTTGATAATTTTTTTAAATTTAACAAAAAGGAAGACCCTAATTTCCATGTGCATCCTTTCAGAACGAGATCACTATCCAAAGAGGAGTGGTTTTCAGAAAAATTTTATCTCTTCCTTGAACGATTTGTAAGCCTCTTTCTGATTGGCTTTTAATTTAGCAAAACTCAATACAATTGGTTACTTCAGAATCAGGGTTTCGTCAACTTTATTATAGAAAAATAAATAAAAAGTTTTTATACAAATATATGGAGTGATTGTCTTAAACTATTCTAATAAATAAATTGTGATATACGATGCTATCATGCAACATATATTTAATTTTTTATATGAGTTTTGTATACACTTGATTTTCGTGCTTTTTCAGATTTTAATAAATATTTATGCGTCAATAATAGTTCTCCCTATTTATTTACATAAATCTTCCTTAGTATATATAATACATCTTTTGTGAGTAGACTTTATAACTTATACTGGTTGAACGAACGATCAGCTGATTCTTCAGGTGTTGATTGAAATAACTATCGATTTGTCCTAGATCGATTGATTCATTTAAAAGTGTAAATAAACAATTCTAACCTCAAATGTACATGCAAACTTTTATTTTTTATGATCTGCCAATAATGAATAAGCCGCTTTATAATTTTCAATTCTGCCAATGGATCCTCGTTATTGTTGAATTACAATTATGCATGTTTTTTCTTATTGCTTTAGATAATACAATTACTCTTTATCACTAACAACATTCGATTTTTCTTGAGTGGTTCTTTGACTAGGTTATCTTCCCTTTCCATTTTATAATTCTATTAAAGTTCAATAGTTCATTTCAAAAATATTCTGTGGTGCTGAAATCAGTGGCAGCTTGTCCTATGTGTTCAATGGTTCATTGAACCCCCAGAATTGAATCAACTTCCTATACAATGATGAATTTGCAACTCAAATAATTATATTTTTAATTTATTCTCATTAAATTACATCACAACATTTTTCATCTACCTAAACTTAACGTTGATGTTTTGCTGCCGGTGCCTGAGATCCCGGAGTGGCTTGCTTGAAACAGCACCGAATGTGACGGCGAGATGGGTGGAGGTGGGAAGCAGTGTTCATTCCCCGATGTGAACCCAAAAACAGGGCTGGGTGAGGTAGTGAAACGGAGGAGGGGAATCGGTTTGCTAGCACAGATTTGGTTCACAATCCTGTCTGAACCAATTTTGCACGAGTTCATCCGAGAGTAGCCGAACCTAGCTGAGGCAAGTGAAGCATTCGGTAAACCTCGGAATGAATCGTGAGTATTCGTGATACAGATACAGTGCCATCTTGAACTTGCTTATAACCAATAAATTTAAATTTGGTGGCAGTAAACAGTAAAAAAGCGGTAAACAAGAAGTAGCCTAAGCATGACAGCTTTGAGGTTATACAGTATGGTTTCGGGTATACACTGTTTACAGTTGTGATAGATCTCACTGCATTTTTCGTTATACTAATTTGTTTTGCGTGTAGAAGAATATAGTAATTTCTAGTGTGTTTCGTGTATTTGTGAGTATTTCTAGTGTGTCCATTTTCTTTTAGTGAGAGTGTCAATATAATTTATTGTGTTACCATAACAGCATTTTGATGAAGAAATATGAATAAGGTTCAGTATTTGTTAAATACAAACAATATTGATATTGAGGGTAGGTGTAAAATAAAACATAATGGTGACCAACTCCCAAAGTAGAAATCAAACAAGAAAAATATGAACAGGACAAAAAATTTCTAATTGTAGAAAATATGCTCAATCTTTGGGGTGTAATTCCTTAAAATTATTATTGATCACCTTTACACTTGATTATGCTCAATACTCTATATCCTCTTGACCTTTCTCTCCAATAGATCATGAGGTTTGTTCTGAACAAAGCTCAGGCTAGAGCTACCAGAGGACTGTAATTTACTATTCAAATTACCAAATACAAACAAGGAGCAAAATTCAATCTCCAATTTTAGCCAGGTTATTGGTACAGTTAAACTCTGCATTAATGAACAATAAAAAGAGCAAAAACTCACCAGATTTAATCCAATTTTGTCTACTTGCCCTTCGAAGCCTTTATTAGGTGTTTTGGTCAGATTCGAGGTGGGAAGAAATCTGGGAAAAAGATAGGTTTGCTTCCAGGCTGCATTTTCGTGTTGACTCTGCGTTCCACTTGCAGGTCATATACTGTATTTTTGAACAAAGCTCAAACTGGATTCTTTATAGATTCAAATCTGATTCGAATTAATTCAATTCAACACTATTTACGCTGTTATATTTATAATTCACACACACTATACTCAAACAATTATCTACAAGAAATTTCCGATTGAAATTACATTACAAAATACAAACTCGGTCTTCACAACAAGACAACGGGCTGGCAATACAAGACAAACTGAACGAACTGAACAAGAACGACTAATGAACGACTAAGCAAGAATGACTCAGCCTTTTTTCTGGACAAACCAAAAACAGCTGGACAGTCGGCAGTGGTGCCAACAAACCTGCTATCGGCCAAACTGTAGTCAGGGATTTGGCGCTACAATTCAAAAATGCTCTGGCCAAATCATACCCCCGCCTCTAAAAAACTATTTTTCAGCCAAGTTACAAAACTGAAAAAACCAAGGAAAGGAAAAAAATCCAGACATGCCAAAGAAGAACAAAAAACACCAACACCAAAAAAAAACAACACAAAGAAAAAATGCAACAAGCACAACAACTATTGAGTTGGGAGTGGATACAGTTTTGTAACTGGTCTTTTATAAATACCAGTTTTCAGGCAAACACTCGCCACTCGAACCTTGCCGTCACTTCCCGGAAACACCTGTTCGATGACACCCAGTGGCCACTGCAATGGAGGTGTGTTTGGTTGGTCCACTACCACAACCGTTCCCACACTGATAGAAGTGGGTGATTTCAACCATTTTTTACGACTTTGGAGTTCGTGCAGGTACTCTCTTCTCCATCGGTTCCAGAACAATTGAATAAGTTGGCCAATCAATTCATACCTGGTGAGACGATTCACAGGGACACTGTCCACGTCCCGCATGGGAAATGATTTCAACGGTGTGAGAGTCAAAAAGTGCGCTGGGGTTAAAGCCAGTGGTTCACACGGATCCTCACTCAGTACACACAGTGGGCGGGAATTCAGGACACCTTCAATCTGCACCAATACCGTGTTCAGTTCCTCATAGGTGAGAAGTAGATTGCCAATTACTCGGAACAGATGCAACTTTACAGATTTGACATTTGCCTCCCACAGACCTCCAAAATGCGGTGAACCAGGGGGAATGAATTTCCATTCAATTTTGTGTTCGGCGAGTTGACTAGTCAATGTGGTTTGAAACTCGGACGAGTTCAAAAGTTGAGATATTTTTCGCAACTGTTCCTTGGCACCTACAAAATTAGTACCACAATCGGAATACATCACACGACAGCTAAAAACATGGGCGTTGATAGATCCGATACCAACTCAATATGTACCGCCTTTGTTGCCATACACACAAACAGACAAATGTAGGCTTTCAAAACACAAGGATTACGACGTCTCGTCATAGTAATAGGCAAAGGACCAGCGTAATCCACACCACAATTTTCAAATGGTTTGCATTTTGACACTCGACAAGCAGGCAGGTCACCCATTTTTGGAATAATTGCATTATTACTAGGTCGAACACGGAAACAACGATTACACTTAAAAACACAAATACAAATAATAGAACGAGCAGACAGTATCCAGAATTCTTGTCTGATCAAGAACAACAATAACGAAGGTCCAGCATGACAGTTCTTCTTGTGATGATAATCAATCAACATCGATACGAAAGTGTCGGATTTTGGTAGGATCATCTGATGACAAGTCTCAAATTCCAGTCCAGCATGAGACAAACGACCGCTGATGCGAATCACACCTTTATCAATGAATGGAGACAGGCGACGTAGGCGCATAAAACAATCTTCTCCCTTCTCCAATTGCACAAATTCAGATGAAAAATGTATCTTCTGTACCACTATACATAGTGTAAAGCTTTTCCTGGGGGAGTCACTCTCACCTCCAAGGATAAGTCGATACACGTAGGGTGAATCTTGCACTGAATCAACGGTGTTGAGGTTATAAATTTTGTAACTGCGTGCGTGGACGCTAAGTGTACACCAGACTGATTGACTCACTACAAGATTCAATACAATTGTCAGAATCGCAGGAGGCCTAAACGCTCGCTTACCCTTGATTCTTCTAATGACAGATTGTATGGTGATGAAATTTTTATAAGTAGTGTAGTGGACGCTAAACACTGAATACTGATACCTTAAAATTATTACCTGTGAAGAATGAGCATACAAAATCATACAGGTCGAGCAAAAATCCCGATGTAGATAATTTACGGGACTGCGTCTCTAATAAGTTCCGAAGATTAAGGTAGGGTGCAAAGACCAGATATTGTTCGGAATATATTTCGAGAACAGAGTCTTGTCGGGTTTTAAGCTCTATTGTAGGAAATTATATGATCTCCAGCTGCATTTGCTGTACTGTTGATGTATTCGCCCCTAAGTCGAGGTTGGTAACAGATAAAAGCTTATATATGAGCAGGAACAAAGAACAAATATCTCGATCTGACCCCACTCACTACATCCACTTAGACCTGTTCCAATATCCAGCTTAATTCAATTATTTCAATGATCGTATTCGATCGGTTCTTGATGAGATAGAACGTATCAGACACAATAATTGACAGGCTTAAGAAATAATCGAACTCAGAAAACGAATTAACAATATTGAAATATATTATAATAAAATATATGGTCTCACAGTGCAGATTCAGAATATGGTTTACAGATTGAAAGTGGTTTAACATTAATAAAAATGATTAGCAAATTTCTTGTACTTGCATGAAACCATACATGATCCGACAAAATTTTACAATTGATAAAAGTTAACAGTTTTGAAAAAATAGTGAAAAATGAATAAAAAATGTTTCTTAAAATTGTTCGGGGTCGTGGTTCTGGCAGCGGAGGATAGTTAATCAACTACAAATTCTTAGAAATTCTATATGAATAAATTCTAGGCTCTTAATAACTAAAAGCGCTTGTCGGCGTGGCCATTAATTTAACGAAGAAAATTTTATATCTTCTGCACTGAAATATTTTCGAAGTGTAGATTGGGGCCCCTTTAAACTTATAACTCACGTGAAATTCCTTGGCGGTCGTGGTTTTCTTCTTTGGATCAAAATCGTTTGGTCGGCAGCAATCCAGGCTTCGGTCTCAGCACGTGGGGAATTTTAATCTAAATATTTCCTTCACCAAATTAATTAAGGGATAATTTAACTTTAAACTTTTAATTTAACGATTGATGAACATAGATTTACAAATAACAAATAGAATAGCCTAAAATATTGGCTCACAAATAAAACATATAAAATCGAACAAAAATCTTACAGATAGGTCTTGGTAACTATAACGAGATCTGAACGGTGAGGATTTCAAAAGGGAAGTGCCGTCTTTTCTCTAAGCTTCTTGGCTAGAACCTTTCTTCTGAGAATCTCGGTGTAATGAATTTGCATAAAAATTTGCCATTGGTAGAACGATTGTGACGTAGACATGACGTCAGTGGCAAGCAATAGAATATAATTCCTTTAATCACGATAATAATTCAATTTATATAATTCTTAAAACTGCTTAATCTCCTAGACATAGTTCCTCTCATACAATGTACATGTGCTAGCGTATATGATAAGGCAGGTTTGTTGTCTGATAGTAGATTAACATGTGTTGTTTTCAAACGATCAACTTTTTGGTGCTATTTCTATGCACTATGATTGGCTTAGGTTTGCCAAAGAGATTTAATCACCATGTGGTTCAGTTGAAGTAATAATTAATAAATTAATATTCTTATACAATTTTTATTATGTTTGAGACTGTTATAATTAATTTCTGCCGTTTTTATCAATAATATAATGTTCATGCTATGACCTAGTTAGTTACAATAATACTTGACATTTAATATATAATTTTTTAAGTAATAAATAATTTCAACAATAATACATACATTTTATTTTTTATTCGAAATTCTTGGTCCTTCATTGATAGTTTTTACTTTTTTAGAAATAAAATTATAGCGTGCATGAATCTGGCATGACATTTTAAAATTTGTTGAATCAGTCAGCTGTGTTTGGGCTGCTTTAAAACATCTGATCGGTAGTAAACAAAGTGTAACCTCAAAATTCACTGAGCAATTCATAAATGGTTCGTGCTTTATTTGCGGAATAATTATAATTTTATTAAATAATTTTCTAGAAAATGTGCAGTACAGAACGGTACTCTTATCTAATATACAGTTACTGATAAGTAAGCTTTATCGTTCGGTCACTAAACATTCCTCTAGCAAATTCTTTCATTTTAAAAGGTAATCACAATTTTCCTCTCTTCTCATGAGGTCTATTTAAAGAATTCATCACAATAGATACCTCTCAGCAACATCGAAATCTGATTCTTCTGATTGGGGTAAGATTCGTAAGAATTTGAGAACAAGAATTACAATTCTCAAAAGACGACCATAATCTGAACAACGACCAATCAATGAATATATTGCATTGCTGTTACAATCAGGAGATTTTATGACTGTCAACACTGACGGTTTTTTCGCCTCCGGTGGATCCACGATCTCTTCCATTTGAGTTCGGACGGGCCAATCGCATTCGTCCTATGCTATCCATGATGGACCTGAGAGCCACAACAGAAAGTTCACAAGCTCAACTGGTGATAAACCTCTAGACAAACAGTCAGCGGGATTTTCAATTCCGGCAACATGCATCCACTCCCGTATACAAGAATCCTGTATTTTTGCGACGCGATTACCAACAAAAGTTTGCCATTTCGCGGATGGAGCATTAATCCAACACAAGGTGACTGTCGAATCAGAGAGTGCGACAATACGAGACACATGACAACGTTCACTAATAATAGTGACTACTGAATTCATGAGTTCTACCAACAAGAGTGCCGCACACAACTCCAAAAGAGGTATTGATACAACTTTAGATGGTGCTACCTTGGACTTGGAACACAATAATACAACTCTTGGCTCCTCGCTCTCCTTCTGCGACTTCACTTAGATAACTGCACCATAACCAGACAATGATGCGTCACAAAAACCAATCAAACTGATGTGAGAATTCTGAAACAAACCAACGTGACGTGGAACAGCAAATTTCAACAATAGAGGCAACTCTTTCTTTATTCAAAAATTCTTTCTTTATTCAAAAAAAAAAAAAAAAATTATACAATCAAATGCATTCCAAAAATCAAATACAATATTGTTTCCTAATTTCTTATATGTGTCCCTATAGGCTACCCTGTGTGGGGACACTTGAATATATATAATAAAATATTTATATACAAATTTAAATATTATATCATGAAGAACATAATAATTGAATATGGTATTATATTGAAATAAATCAATATGTCAATATTTATATCATTCTTGCACACATTCATACGCACACACATTCACATATGCGCACACATTCATACGCACACACATTCACACATGCGCACAAACACACACACACACACACAAACACACACACACACACACACACACACACAACACACACACACACACACACCACACACACACACACACACACACACACTTACGCAAAACTTAAAACTATGTACGGAGTGGTTGCTGTTTTTTTTCATATTTAGTTCAATTTTATTCATAGTTAACGTCTCGTTTTTTTTCAAAGTGCTGATGTAATTATACCATAAATGAATGCGTTTTGAAGAAAGATACAGTGATTGAAATTTGATACTGTCTTACTGTTTACGCATACCGGACGGGATTTGTGAGTTCAATGATCTTCGATTGTTGCAGTGTTCATGTTGTGTAATGTGTAAATTATACTAAATTTAGACCTATATTAATTTAGTAAAAAAATCATTCGGGTTGTCTAGTTGTAAAATGAATTTCTTGATTTCTTCTCTAAATAACTGACGTAACGTTATTTTCCTTGTTGTTACTGGAAGTGAATTGAATATTTTTATAGCTATGTATTTGAAGTGTCGTCTGGAATGTTCTAATCTTGGTTTTGGGAGGTTAATGTCCTGTGAATTCCTGAGGTTTATTCTTTCTCTCATCTGTTGAATATCGAAATTATTTTCAGCTAAATCCAGCAATGCTTTGAATAGAAAAAAATGTCTCACTGATAATATTGACAGTTCTCTGAAGAGCATCATTGAACTATATTGTTTAGGTTTATTACAAATTATTTTTAATATATGTTTTTGACCAGTAATCACAGGTTTAATATGAACATTGTATGCACTCCCATAGCATATTATTCCATAATTTATTCTAGAACCAATAATTGCATGGTATAATTGTAACAATACTTCTTTTGGACATAACTGTCTGAGGTAATAGAACTTCCTTATGTATACAAATAACTCATTTTTTATCTTCTGTACATGATCTGACCAAGTGAGCCTACTATCCAATATGAGGCCCAGATATTTAACTGTACGTGCTTGTTTTATAGTTTCACAGTTACACAATAATTATTCACCTGTTGCGCACAATCTAATTTATGGAAGTAAATACTAGTTAACTCCTGATCCGTGTTTTGAAGATTAAATTGTATTATATTAGATTTGTCTGTGTTGATAGTTAATTTATTTTCGCAAAACCACCACCTAAGGTGCTTAAGATCCATTTCTAATTTTTTTTTAAGTTCTTGATTTGTTTTGGCCGAATAAAATATAACTGTATCGTCTGCAAAAGATGTAATCTTTCCCTGTAAGTCACCATCCGTCAAATCGTTAATAAAGACCAGGAATAAAGTACTTGATAACACTGATCCTTGAGGAATACCTATGGTAATGTCCCCGGGTTCACTCAACGTATCGTTAATTCTGACCCTTTGACTCCTATTAGATAGGTAGCATCTTAACCAATCATTGGCAATTCCTCTTACTCCTGATAAATCAAGTTTTTTTAGAAGCATGTTTTTATCAATTGCATCATATGCTTTAGATATATCAAGAAACAGAGCTGCACACTTATTATTAACACTAAAACTGTCATTTATTTTTGAAATGAGATTTTTAATTGCCGCTTCTGTACTTCTTCCTTCACGGAAACCATATTGGTTATCACTAAAAAAGTTATTATTTTTATAAAAGTTTTCAAGTCTAATCTTGAATATTTTTTCTAAAATCTTGGAAAAAACCGGTAAAAGTGAAATTGGGCGGAACTGATCTATGTTTTTACAATTTGGCTTTTTAGGAATAGGTATAACTACGCTGTGTTTGAACATGCTTGGGATTTTCCTTTGGCAATACTTAGGTTAATTAGATCGGTTAATTTGTTCAAATAATTCATGTAAGTTTTTTTAATCATGCTTGTGCTTATCCCATCTACACCTGGCGAAGATTTATTTTTCAATTTTCTTATTGTACTTGCTACTTCCTCCGGATTTGTAGGGTGGAGAAAAATTGAATTTGTTGGAGAATTGTATGGAAACCTTATTTTTGATATTCTAGCAGACTCTTCCCTAGTTTGCAATGTGGTTTGTTCTAATTCATCATTCATTTTATTCACAACATTTAGAAAATAAGAATTAAACGAATTAGAAATTTTATTACTATCATGTATGCTATTTCCCTGCTCATCAACAATCAGTTTTAGTGGTTCTTTATTTTTTTTCAATCCTATTAACGCGTCAATTGTTTTCCACGTCTTTCTAATGTTTCCCTGGCTTTCTCTAAACAGTTTTGAATAATAATATTGTTTTCTTTCTCTCAGTTCATTACGTAAGTTATTTTGAATGTATTGTATATTTGTTTTAAGTCGTCATTATTAGGTTGTTTGATAACTTTCTTGTATAACTCATTTCTTAAGTTTATTTGCTTGATCAGATAACTATTTATCCATGGCGACCTATATTTCTGTGTCAAGTTATTTTCTAAAAGAAGATTTTCTTGTGAATCTTTGATAGCGTTTTTAAAATGTCAATGAAATTTTCCATCCCTCATCAACTGATACTGCTGGTATTTCTCTATCCCAATCAATCGATGATAAAATATTATTCAACTTCCGGTAATTGATTAGGCATATTTTTTATAATTTGTATCTGCTTCTTCGTTGGATCTCTTCAATCCTTCAACTTTAAGTATGATTGTACTGTGATCAGTTATATCTAAATGTAGTATTTCTGGAATTAGATTAATTTTATTCAGTTTTGTTCTATTTTTGCCGGATTTTAAGTAAAGATGATCTATTAAAGAGTTGGAAAATCGGGACCTATGAGTGTAATCAGTATTGAGTGATTCAAATCCAAAACTATTCATTAAATATTTGTAATCGTCAATAATTCTGGTGTTCTGAAAAAGATCTATATTTATATCTCCCGTGAAAAAGAAAGGGACCTCATTGTTTTCGTTAATATTAAATATTTCTTCTAAGTACAAGGTTAATTCGTTAAGAAATATTTTGGGTGAGTTTGATTGCAACCTGTAAGCAGCCAACAACTGAAATTCAAAATTATTATATGAACAAGATATATGTACACAGTCCGCTGAAATAAAAACTATTGTCTTTGTTTTGAACGTTATCTCACTGCTTATATAAACCAAGTTCCTCCTGCTCTGTAGTTATGATTGAAATTACCATGTACGGAATAGCCCTCTATATGATATAAGTCTATTTCATTCTCTAGTATCCATATTTCTGTCAAGACTATTATTAGCGGGTTGTTTTCTAATTTCCTCATTTGCACTAAGAATAAATCGAAATTACTTCGCAGACTGCGTATATTTTGATGAATAATTAGTGTTTCTCTGCTACTTATCTCTGATGACATTTTTATTTACGGTACTGACACTGTTATTTTCTTGGTTACCTGGCTGCTTAGATGCACTTATCACGCTCAACTTTTTCACTTGTTCACTGTTCTTGAGTTCAATAACTGGTGTTCCGTCTTCTTTCCTAGCTAGAATCTTCCCTTCCTTGATCCATAGGTTTTGACGCTCAACTTTTTCACTTGTTCACTGTTCTTGAGTTCAAAACTGGTGTTCCGTCTTCTTTCCTAGCTAGAATCTTCCCTTCCTTGATCCATAGGTATTTGATGTCGCCTCTTTTGAAGATCTCTCTCGCCATGGTGAAAATCCTTCTTCGCGTAGGTGCTAGACTTTCATTCACATAGACTGGATGGTCCGTTGTTTCTCCCATCTGCTTTGTAGAAAACTGCCTCGTAACTTTCCTTTTATTCAATATTACTTGTTTGTCTGTTCTACGAACGAACTTGACAACGATTGGTGGAGGTAGGTTTTCATTTCGTTGTTTAAGTCTGTGACAAATGTCGATTGCATCTGCTTTTATTTTGTGTCCTAATGCTTCGCTCATTCTACAAATGATTTCTGTTACATCTTCATCCTGTTTTTTGGGTATACCATTTATTTCCAGCATGTTCGATCTTGAGTATTGTTCCATATCCTCGACGCGTCCCTTCAGCTCTGCATTTTCTTTCCTGAGGCTAGCTACTTCTGTTGAAAGCTTATCGATGTTGATGAGGCATGTGCTAATTTGCTTGTTTTGTTCATCAAACTTCTTATTCATGTCGTTAATCGCCTGATGACATGATTCAATTGATTTCCCAAGCTCCAACTCCATTTTCTTAATATTCTCCTTCATCGACGTCTGATTTCCTGCAATTACCTCAAGAACTCCTGCGAGTTCTTGGAGAGTCACGTCCTTGTTTCCTGTTGTCGATTCACTCACCATACTTTTGCGACGTGTAGAGGAACAGCTGCTACATCTCCAAATTTGTTTGTTTCTCTTTATGTAGTCCGCATCGTCCTTGGTCATTTTCACACATCCTATATGAAAATTCGCTTCACAGTCGACACATGAAATCAGCTCACCTGAATTCCGAACGGATTTAGAGCAAATAAAACAAGACATTTTTAAATCTTCAAATAAAATATTCACTACAGCACGGTTCACTAGCACGAAATATTTTGTTACGGAACGTTTAAACTTTGCACAGCTGACTCAGCAACCACTCCGATACGACCGCTCTCGTCGAGCTCTCAATCATTACTCCTTTTGACAATTCTCCCAAAGAGTGCATATAGACTCAGGCGGCTTCTCGTCCCAATCCACTCCTAATTTCCACAGTTTCCGGACCAGACACTTGAGAAATAATGTAAACGGTGACAAGAGACCAAGTGGATCATAGATACGAGCCATCACAGACAGAATAGAACGCTTAGTAGCGATGACCTCACCACTCTTGACTGAAAACTGAAACAGATCAGTACTAGGTTGCCAATTCAATCCCAAGATAGCCAAGGAGTTGTCTGCTTCAAAATCCTTGTACAAAAACGATTTCTCTTCCTCCGAGAATTTCTCCAACATTGATGGTGAATTTGAAGTCCACTTTGTGAGCGAGAAACCTCCTCCCTCAAACAGCTGCTTGGACTGACGATACAGCTCCGCGGCCTCTGACTCTGTGGTGACAGATGTGACTACGTCGTCCATGAACATGTCTCTTGGTATTCTCGCCTTGGCTGCTGGAAAACGATTTCCATCCTCCTCTACAAGCTGGTGGACGGTGCGAAGCGCCAAATATGGAGAACTTGAAACACCAAAAACAACACAATTGAGCTGATAAATTTCGATCGGATCCTCCGGCGGAAATCTCCACAATACACGCTGATAACGACGGCAGGAATCCTCCACTAATATCTGTCGATACATTTGTTTAATGTCAGCAGTTAGTGCGATTGGGAACAAACGAAAATTAACTAACAAAACAAAAATGTCAGTCTGCAATTTGGGACCAGCATGAAGAACCTGGTTTAATGACAAACCCAATGATGTTCTGGAACCAGCATCAAATACAATTCGGATGGGCGTGGTAGTGCTGCTTGCTTTCACGATGGCGTGATGACAGGTTGGCATTAAGTTGAGTTGACTTTATTAGGTTGGCACCAAGTTGAAGATTAGAATGCATTAATTTATCGCGGAAAAATTGATTGGGCATTGCTACTTCAATCAGAGCTATTCCTGAGAATATTGTATTATTATTTATTTTCCATTCACTTGATAATGGCATTATTTATAGCCAAATCATGTCATGTTGAATAATTTTTAAAAGGGTAATCAGATTTAAAAATATTAGAATATGAATATAAGAATAAATATTTTTATTTCTATTCCTGGGAGTATAGATAATTTTTATGTTTCATAAAACAAACTTTTGTGACTTTTATGACGAGAGTTCTATCAATTGATCCTATTCTATCAAGACTAATTTTGTTTGTATATCTGTCAGATCGCGTGAACAGCTTAAACAATTTCGATGAAATTTTAATTATTCAGTATGATGAATGGAGGGTATTTTTAAGACTTCAGAAGTGTCCGTTGTGGAATCTGTGTGCAAAGAATGAGGAAATTCGGCCAGAATTTAACTTGACGAATAAAGGAGTTATTTATCAAAACGGCCAAATAGCTATTGTTGCTTTTCCTATTGTAAAAATATCTTCCATAGAAGTAAGGCGCTTTTCCCATGAATCAATTAGCCTATTCCCAAACATTAGTTGTGTTACCAAAGAAAATAGAAGGTAGCTTTCGATAAAATTATTGGAGAATATGCATAACAGTTCGTTGCTATTCACTTAATACTGTCAGTATATCTCATCAATAGCATCAATGCTCCCCATTCAAATAATGCTGACACATTGATGTGAATCTTACTATAATTGTTTACATTGGATCAGATGGAGATAAGATAATAGCTACTCCTGCTAGAGATAGTTAAGAGATAGATCTCCTGCTACAAAAAAAGCCGTGCGAATAATCACGAAATCATCTTATTTAGAACACTGTAGGCATTTATTCATGAATAATAAAATTCTGACAGTAATAAATCAGTACATATATTCTGTTTTGTTATACACTAAGGAGAATCTGCATCGTTATCAATTAAGAAATACTGTTCACTCTGTTAATACCAGAAACAATAGACACATCTATATTCAATACCAAAGATTGTCTAAATCTTTAAACAGTTTTGAAACAGTGGGCAAAAGGTGTATAATAAGTTACCGCTACACCTCCAACAAACACCCCTAAAACTGTTCAAATCAAAGGTGCACGATTGGCTAGCAAAAATCCTTTTTATAAATTAAGTGAATTTTACGAGAGCAGAATCATCATACCTTAATTCTTATCGTTAGCACGTATGAACCAGCTGCTTAATTTTGTGATATTGTCTTTGTTATTTGTAATATTTGAAAATGTAATCTAAATAGGAATGAAATAGTTACAATTAATGTGTCTCTTAATGTGTGACTGTTTTATTTCATGTTCTATTTGTATGACTTTGTCTTGTGCTTTTTTGGCTGGCTGACAATAAAATTGTATTTATTTATTTATTTATTTATTCACTGTTTCGATTTCAAAATAATTAAAATTGCCATTTTTGCTTCTTATGCCAGCTGTTATTTGTTTCGATTTCAATTAAGTTTGACATTTTCGCTTTTTATACCCATTGCTATTATTATGTGAAATAAGCTCTCATTGAATGAAATCATAATCATTGAAGTCAATTATACTAAGCGAACAGTTTATGTTTCAATATGTGAGTTTGCGGATATGTCTGACGGATCTCGAAAACGCCTCTAACATTTTTTTAATAAATCAGGAGTAGAGTACGTTTGCGATAAAAAAAATATTTTGGAACAGGTCTCAACTCTGGGAAAAATCGCTGAAGCTCTTTCAGAAAGGATTTTTGGTCCCTCAAGTAGCAGCTGATCAAAAGAATCTGGTGTGGCGCACTCACACAACTTTCCTTGCCTTTTGTGAATTGATGCTCCTGGAATTTTTACAGATATGAGACTTGTGACAGTTGATAGAGCTTATCAATGACTATTCTAGGTATAAATTTGATCTAAATCGTTGGAGCCGATTTCGTTCTCGAGAAAATCGCGAAAAACCCTGTTTTTGACATCATTTTTGCCATTTTAGCCGCCATCTTGAATTGCATTTGACAAGACAAACCTATTGATATTTATATTAATGAATCACAAGTAAATACTTAAGTTCTCAATTTAGATAGAAATTAAATTAAGTTACATGTTAATTTACATTCAAATTTTCATCCCTAAGCTTTTGGTTTCAAGCTAAGATTGAAGAAAGAAATCATAATAAAGGTAGTCAATAATCAAAGTGATTGAATAAACTCTATTCAGAACTATTCAAATTAACATTGAAATGTCCACTTAGAGATTCTCACTCTTATATTTATGGTAGTACAGTTTAGGACATGAGAAATCAGCCACATTAAATGTTCAACTAATTATTATGTATGGACTCTTATATATAAATGGATTTCTATGCGAGAAAGATTCAGTGGATTGGCTGCTTTTACACTTTTGAATAAGTGAAACGAAGAGTAAAGCTGCGTTTACACCAAAGTTATTAACAAAATGTAAACATTTGATGAACATATGTGTTAGTAAAGTTCCGTTCAATCTAATAGAATTCATAAGGTTTAAGTTATCAACATTTTGTCAATAACAAAATTTGTTGTTTGTCAACAAAATTTTGTCAATAACTTCGGTGTAAACCAGCTTGAGGATAGGCTATGCCAGGAATTCCAGAATAAGCGAGAGATCCATGGATACCAGATTTAACCAATTCCAAATAAACTTGATTTGGAATTCTATTTTCAATTGCATCAAGCAAAAGCAAAAATAACATGATCACTGCTCATTTGTTAACTGTCAACGAGAAATATTATTGCCAGTAGATAAAGTCGAGGTCGAGTCGACTCTTAAGCCTCGCCTAATATTCCACAAAATTCGCTGCAATTAGTCTACTATTCTACAGAGCACTTCCAAAACATCAATTAATAATTTAAATGATTAGACTCAATAATTTTCATGCCAAGCTGTCACTTAATATCCATATCTATTAACGATAGAGGGCAGATCATAAGATGCTCCTAGCAAATAGTAGGTCCGTGATACAAAAATTTGAGCTGAGTTCATCTCTGAGATAATTTGAGCGGAAAAATTGATCATCAAAGTGGCAGCTTATTGAAACAGAAATTTCCGTCGTTTGTTGAAAACTAAAGAGAGGAAGAGAGGAAATCAACAGCTGTGGTTATAATATTTAGCAATATAATTTTAAAACATTGCTTGATTCAATAGAAATATTCCTTGATGTCAAGATGAGTGCATAAGAGCAACTGGGTGACACCATAAGGCATCACTAATTTTTGATTGCTTTTTAAAATACACAGTTGAATGTAAATATAAAGAAAATAAAAATCTCAGTACCCTTTTTTGAAATATTTTATCACTACATGTTTCGGACATTTATGCCATTTTCAAGTGATATGAAGTAATAGTTATTTGTATATCTAGAGTGAAAAGTCAGCGTCGTTGACAGGCAGAGCGTCGTCCGAGTCGGGCAGCGACGTGTGTGAGGTGCCGATCCCTGACTCGGCCGAGTCAGTTGGAGCACCTCAAGTAGCAATATTTCAAAAAAGGGTACTGAGATTTTTATTTTCTTTATATTTATATTACAAGTAGCCCTATACAGAAAAGAGATAAAAATATGGCAGTTGAATGTATATTTCAACAGAATTGAATGTGTTGTTGAAACTGAGGTGATAGCAACACAACTAATCATCACACTTACTGACAACGATTTTTGGGGAACTAAGTAATATAGATATGTATTTGAATGAAACTTGAATCGGTCCTATTTATATAATAACATTTTCATCGAGGGAGAGCACCTTTTCGGATACAAAATTCTATGACAGTGACGAGACTATATTTTTATTATTCAAGTTATATTCAGTAAGCAATTTTTGTTTGTATGATGGATCTCGAAAACGATTATATAATGGCTTTGGTAGAATTCAGGTTATAAATATTTTACAAAAATAAGCTGATCACTTAATTCCCGTAGCGAAGCACGGGTACCCTGCTAGTGTTTATATACAGTTTTTCTTTCTTATCTTTAGATATATATTTTTTTCAATTATTGAATAGACAGCCACTCTATTCTTCTATTCTTGTTTATCTGTTATACTAATTCTCCTTTACTTTTGCTATTCTGTCAATTCTGATGTTTATTTAAATGAAGTCAGTTTGTATCTTGAAATAGGTATTGTACAATATAGACATTTCATTTCTACTTTTACTTCTATTGCCAACATATTATTTCATTTTTTCTACATTTTCTGTAATTATTGTGCTTTCTTTTGCGAGAATAAAGTTGTATTATATCAATATAACCGATGAAGATAAAAATAATATTGAAACGTTATTTCTACTTCCACGTCTTCGGAGATTATTCTTTTTTAGAGATGAAGATGAATTTTAGCACAGTTTTGACTCTTACATCTTTCACCATCAACTCTATTTTCTTTCGCAGCCAATTTACAAGCAGAACAGTAATTGCTGCAACTCATTCTCACTTACAGCTATCAAAAGTGTGTCATCTGCATAGCGTAAATTATTGATAGTTACTCCATTTATGGAAAGACCAACATTTCGCTCTATTAAAGCTTCTTGACAAATGGCTTCACTGTAGACATTAAAGAAGAGTGGTGAAAGGACACATCCCTGACGAACACCACGACAAATCTTCATCTCCCCAGTCATCTCATTCTCAACTCTGATTTTTGCTGTTTGATTCCAGTATAAATTGGTAATTATGTTAATATCTCTACTGTCAATATTTTTACCTTGAGAATTTCATACAGTTTGTCATGCCATACCTTATCAAAGGCTTTTTCAAAATCAATAAAACGCATATAGAGATCCATATTTACTTCCAGGCATCTTTGCATAAATACACTTACTCCAAACAATGCTTCTCTTGTGCCAAGGCCACTTCGAAAACCTAGTTGTGTCTCACTCATATCAGCCTCTAACTTATTAAGAATTTTTTTATGAATGATTTTGAGGAATACCTTCAGGGTGTGACTCATCAAGGCTATAGTTCTATGCTCAGCACATTCGTTAGCATTATTTTTCTTTGGAAGGAGCACAAAGTTGATTGAAGCCACTCGTGTGGTATGATACCAGACTGGTAGATGGCATTAAAAAGATTCACCATTATTTCAAGTGTGCTGTCATTCATGAGCTTCAACAATTCCACATGAATTTCACCCGGACCCACAGTCTTTCTCCCCTTAGATCTTTTAATAGCATACTCTACTTCACTTTTAAGAATGTCTGGTCCTGTTTCTTCTGTATGAACTTCATTTATTATTGATCTTTAATCATTGGACAATTCTTCTATAAATTCAGTCCATCTCTTCATCTTCTCATTCATGTCAGCAACTATTTTACCATTTTCATCCTTAAGAACTGACACTCTTGCCTTTCTTCCACCAGTCATAGCTTTAATCTTTTTATGCATATTAAAACTGTCAAGCTTACTTTCACATTCCTCTATCTCTCTACAGTTCTCTAAAACCCATTTTCCTTTGGCCTCCTTAATATTTCTCTTAATTAGTTGATTCACTTCTCTATACTTTCTCTCATTCTTACCTTTATAACTTCGGCTCTCCTCGATCAGATTGAGTATTGCATCTGTCATCCATTCCTTCTTCTTCACCATTTTTGGAGATAATGTTTCCTTACAGCTCTAAACAATGCATCCTTCATGTTACTCCACTTGTCATTGACATTTCCAATGGCCTTAATATCATCTCTTATAACTTCAAGATTATGATTGACTTTCTCTTTTGCACCAATCATTACTGAAAATTCATTCAAACGTGTTGTATCCATCACACATTTCATACTCTTACGTTATAGCCTCTCCAGTTTTACATTCACCACTGCAACAACTGGATCATGATCAGATCCTATGTCTGCCCCAGGGTAAGTTTCAGTTGATGTGACTGAATTCTTGAATCTTCCCCTGATCATTATATAGTCTATTTGATTTCTGACAATATTGGATTCTTCATCTTTGGGTGATTTCCATGTATATAGTCTGCGATTTTGCATTTCAAACATTGTATTCATCATTACAAAATCCTCACTCTGACAGAACTCTACCAAACGTTCCCCACGCTCATTCCGTAAACCCAGACCATACTCTCCAGTACATCCGTCTGTCTTCAACTTACCAACTTTTGCATTGAAATCCCCCATTATCATGGTGACCTCTTCCTTCTTGGTAGACTTTGATACCTCTCCCAGTTGATGATAGAAATCTTCAATTTCATCATCTTCTTTATCTGCAGTTGGCGCATAAGCTTGGATAATATCAATCTTTCCCTTACATGACTCTATTTGCAACATTACAATCCGGTCAGAATATGGAACGAAACTTGTCACTGATTTATTGACCTGCTTATCTTCTATAATATCAACGCCATACCTGTGTGCATTATCATCATTTCCAGAATAATAGAATATATTATTTTTACAAGCACACCTACCAGAGCCTGGCCATTGAACGTCACTGACACCAAGTCACATTCACTCTCAGTCTTTCCATCTCTATTATTACATTATCAAGCTTCTCTGCCGCATACAAACTCCTTACTTTCCACGTAGCAACTCTCATTGATGCTACACTCTCCACAACATTGTTCGCTGCTGTTCCGCCCGGTGATCCGAATGGGGAACTTATTACTACGGAAAATTTAGTATGGACACTGCCATGATGAGTTCTACAAAGGACACCCAAATGGGTCTTTAATACAGTGGTTTCCCGTTGCCTTCTGTATCCTTAAGCCGTTGATCAAATATGATTCATTATATGCCTTTAAGAGCAATTTCTTACTCTATGGACAAAAGAGTGCCCAGATTTCTTCAGTCTCCTCCACCCGAAGCTGTTGGACTGCAATAAACGGATCATTTATACCGACAATCATTCGGTTGTAGTCGCTCAATCTGAGACAGACACTACGTGTGCTAGTTTTGGTCCGCCCTGGGTATTTTATTTCTCCAGTACCCGCCATATCTGGTGAGCGTTCCCCTATCCGCCACCTGGGGAGGCGCCTGGTAGGAGACTAGCAACTCCCCCAGGAGGAAAACATTAAGTAGTGGAATAATACATCAAATTGAAGAGAAAACAAAACTGTAAGGCTCAACTCACACTTACCTGACTCAGTCGAGAAAAAACTCGACTTCAGTCGAGAGCATGTGTTTTCAAATGGTGACGCGTCGCGGGGACTAGAATCGGCTGGTCTGAGTGTCACCATTTGGAAACACATATGCTCTCGCCTAGAGTCGAGTGTCTCCTCGACCTGAGTCGCGTAAGTATAAGTTGATCCTCACAGTTTTCGAGATATTCGCTCTTAGAAGAGTCAAATTATTCTAATAACAATTTTTTGCTCATTCAGGGCTTATAACTATCCAACAATGCATCATAAAAACGAATGTTTATCGTACAAATTTAGAGCAACAAATTCTCTTAGGTTCGATGTATCATTTCACTATTCTATGTTTTCCTCACATTGCTATAATATCATCTTCAATGTGGGATTGAAATTCTCATTTTGCAACTATGAAATATTATTTCACGAACAATTTCCAAGGGAATGCCTGGAACACAATTCTTTCCAATCGTCACACTTTCGACAACAGTGTCAACTTGTTTCAAATTACTGACAATTCAACCCATTCTCCACCATGGAAGCTAATATGACAATTGAGGGAAAACATGAAGGAAATTCGAAAATCATGCAACATCAATGATTACTGAGATTGTTTTCTCTTTATTTAAATTGTATTGTGTATTTGGGAGATAGAATTCATTTTTTTATTATTCACTCATTAAAGTCTCGTTCAACTTGAAGAGATGAGTAGAAGCAAAAGTTGAAGTGGAGAAACTGATACTACTCGACTGTGACAGTCCAGTAAATCGTGATTCAACTTCTAGATTGACGGAATGTGTGTGTGATACTTTACCAGATCGTCTGATCCCAGACTTGTCGTATTCAACTGTAGCATTACCATCATGATTTCAAACCTAGGATGGCTGAAATTAAGCCCGCTCCACACATACAAACTTGCATTATCATGCCAGCTTTGAAAAAAAAAATGAGACAGAAGATCTGACGTTTAACACAAGTGTAATCTTGGAAGTCGATCGCCAATCCACTAAGGGAACAGTGTTCCAAGTACCTAATCGTGAAATTTCATTCACATTGATTCAATCTGAGTTTGAATATGTTCGACTATGCTTGGAAGTCATTGTTCGACTATGCTTGGAAGTCAAGCAATCGTTCGTCTCGCATTTTTCACCCTCTCCATCATTGCTTTCTGTCCCTTATGAAATATTCTAAAGTGCAGTCTCTTATTCTAGAGATGGCCAATATGAATCTCCTTGGATAGCCTCCAGCCCCGTGAAGTTTAGCCTCTATGAAAATTCTCATTCCTATTCAATTCTATTTAACTGAGGTAAGCCGACGATATTACTCAATAAACCTTCCAAATATAGTAGGGGTAGATACTACGAACCTTCTCATTGGTACAAGTAGAAAACGAACATTTTTCATGTTTTCATAGTAACTATTGTGATGATCCTTTATAGTGGCTACTCAAAAGACTAGTTTCTTTAAATTATATTATGAAAAATCAAGGCAGAAGCAGCAGACTAACTCTAAATGAAATAATTATCAACGTTACCGTTACTGATAACAATATTAGATTGAATCATACTCTTCCAGTCAATAAATTGAGAGTTCATAATTTATTCTATTAATTATAAAATTATTATAATTATTTAAATCGCATGTATAGGTTGAAGAAATGTTATGGTAAACCTAACCTAAAACGCTTGAAGGCTTCGAACACTAGTATAGAGTTGAGATCAACCAGGCCTACGTATTATATAATACTAGCCGTCAGGCTCGCTTCGCTCGCCATATCCGTCTAGCCAGGGGGCTCCGCCCCCTGGACCCCCGACTGGATCGTCCAAGAATGAGATCAGCAGGCTCGCTTCGCTCGCCTGCATTTTTCATCTGAGCATTTTTATCATATTTTAGGACAATCCAGTCGGGGGTCCAGACTAAACGTCTGGCTAAACGGATATGGCGAGCGAAGCGAGCCTGACGGCTAGTAATATAATATTCCCAGGATTGAAGTAGCAGTGCCCAATCAATTTTTCCGCGATAAATGCATTTAAATCTTCAACTTAATGCCAACCTGACAAAATTATTAATTTAGTTGCCAGTTAACAACTGTTTCGAAGAGGTACTCTATTCAGATTATAGTTCTATAGTAACATTATTATGATATGGAAATTTCAATTATAATTAAGAGATTGGGAGAAGAAGAATATACATGCAAAAAGATGAACTTTAAACCCTTAAAAACAACCCTTAGAGTTAAAATATTGCCAAAAGATTTCTTAGTGCGCCTCTAAAGGGCCAACTGAACATACCTACCAAATTTGAACGTTTTTGGTCTGGTAGATTTTTAGTTCTGCGAGTGAGTGAGTGAGTGAGTCAGTCAGTCAGTGAGTGAGTGAGTGCCATTTCGCTTTTATATAATATATAGATAAAGATAATGTGATAGAATGCCATTATTTGTGGATTATTATCTTTTGTCATTGTATAAAAAAGGAATCTATTATAATAAATTAATCGAAATTATCAGTATAATGAATGAATTTATTCTTGAAAAACAAATTATATAAAAAGGATATAAATATATTATGTTGATGTACGGTACAGTAACAACAAAAAAGTTACAAATACTCTTTGTATGTAAGTCTACATTGACGAATGGTATTATTTAATTCAATTACATTCATTGTTTAGATTATTAACAAATAAATAATAAATGGAAGCGATCTCTCTGGATTTATTCCTCTTTGCATGAACAACCATTCAGAGGACAAAGAAAGAGATACAATTTGAATTGTTTAGATACAACACAAAATGTCGAAATCTTCATTATTATAATTTATTTATTATTGTAATTCACCTACACTGTTGGAATTGAATTATATTTATGTTTTAATGTACCGTATTCATTTGTCTTGTAAGTCAGAGAATTGAATGTAAACAAAGGAACTATTTTTCAAAGAATATGACGTTTGTACTACGTCACTCAGCTACAACCAATAGCAATTATTGTCTTATGCAAATTAGAAACAGAGAGATTCAAAGAATTGTAAGCTCAATCCGTGGAAGGAGATTTTTTCTCTAGCACTGACTTTGCCCTAGACACACGTTCCTAGTAAAATCGCATTTTGTTGAAAAATTTTACAAGTAGAATGTTTCTTTATTATTTGTGTTGATTTAATGTTAATTGTAATGTTTCTTTTATCTGTAAAAATAATCGTTAACGTAAAATACCCGATTGAATCTAAATTAATCGCCGAGTAATACACCAGCAACACGTTCTACTTGGAGGCCAGAAAATCCAGCACATGGCAGAAGAATTATTTGCGAACCAAGGAAAAAGGAAAACAGAGTCGCGTGAGTTATTCTTCTTGTAAATAAATTGGGGCCCCATCTACGATTCATAAGCGACATAAATTCTCGAGAAAATGAATGGTCATGACCAGATTGCAATGAGGGAAAATTCAATGTTAATCTACGTACATTATAATAATCATTATTAAATTGAATTAATTTATAATCCGTTTATCGATCAAGCTATTCCAAAGCAGAACTCACAACCCTGTAACTATCATTTTATTATATCAATTCATTTTAATTAATAGATAATTATCAAATTGTACATGCCTGGTATTGTTAAACCAGAACCATAATCTGGAAAAGCAAGAACCTCTATGAATCGTATTTTAGTACTCCAGCCCTTCCAGTGTATATGAAACTCAAGCTTTCCATTTAAGACTTTGTAGTTCTTGAAAGTTCTTGAAAACACAGAGCAATGGCAGAATACTAAAGTCCTTGAATTAGAACATTTTCAAACTCATGATGGGTCGAACAAATGATTTGTTACGATGTCTATGGAATTTGGAAAATAAGTTCACAAAGTAACTTTAATTGGATGAATATGATAATTATGCTATTCAAATAGAATAATATTCTCCAAGTATAGGAATCATTTTCCAATCGGTAAGAGTATAATATCATTTCATCTGAAGAGAAGAAACAGAGATATTTTTGCAATATAAGAGTTATTATATTTTGAAAATTTCAAATCAATTTCAAATTTGAATCGAGATGGGAACTTCTTAATAATGGCAGTTAAGAGAACATGTTCTAGGCGAGCAAAGCAAGTCTTTCGCCTGGGATTTTATATTTTTTTAAATTTTCTTCATCATTTTACTCTCAAAAAGGAAGGTTTATTCAATTTCAATTTGAAGATTTCTCTAATCGTGGCCTTCCTTCAAATTGAATTCTTTAAAAATGAGAATTTTCACGGCTGTGCGAGGGGGCTGAGCTCACACTCACCACTCACCTCTCAGGATATTTGGATCTGCTAAGCTGGGAAAGGAGAAGAAGAAGAAGGAAAAGGTGTACAAATGGAGGAAGAAGAGGATTAATTTATTTAAATTACTATTATGTATTATTAATCACAT
>NC_052510.1:42089272-42170618 GCF_014356525.2 Nilaparvata lugens | reverse complement strand
TTTGCATGAAAATTTGCCATTGGTAGAATGATAATGACGTAGGCATGACGTCAGTGGCAAGCAGTGAAATATAATTCCTTTGATTACAATAATAACTTAATTTGTACAACTTTGTATATTGCTTAATTCTCTATATACAGTTCCCCTATCCAGTGTACATGCACTAGCATATATGATAAGGCAAGTTTGCTGGCTGATACCAGATTATTATAATTATGATGCTTTCAAACGATCATCCCTTTTGGTGCCAGTTCTATGACATATGATTGGCTTAGACTTGCCAAAGAGATTCATCCACCATGTGACTCAGTTGAAACAATAATAATTTACAATTTAATATTTCTATAAAATTCTTACTATATTCGAAACTGTTATAATTAATTTTTGCTGCTCTTATCAATGATACAATATTCATGCTATGACCTTGTTTTTATTTGCTTAACATTTTGTGAGTTTTCCATTTTATTTTATTAAGTTTTCTAACTTATTTTATTTATTGTTGCATCTGCAGATGAAAGTCGTCACAACTGGCCTGATATCGTTTTATGGGCTGGCATGTGACTGGCTGACTGAGAAGTTGTATTGTTGTTCATTACAACATTCAACATTATGATGTAATTTCATGAGTAATTAATAATTTTAACAAGAATACATTTTATTTTTTCATCAAAATTCTTTATCCTTTCTCAATATTTCTTAATTTTAGAAATAATATTATGGCTGGCATTAAGACCTGGCATGACTTTGATAATATTGAGTCAGTCAGCTGTGTCTGAGCTGTTACAAAACATCTGATCCATTGTAAACAAAAGTGTAACCTCCAAAAAGTTCAATGAGAAATTCATGAATGGTTTGTACTTAAAAGTTTCAAGTGTCATGTACATGTATTACGCAAAGACCTTCTTAGTGATACAGGTATGAATACCAACATGGAGAAATTATATTAATATAGCTCTTAAAATTTTAGATAGGGTCTTATTTTCCTTAATAACAATAATGCTCTTATGTTTCAAATAACCTATAACCCTGGTCAGCATACAACATCTAGATTCAAAGATCAAGATCAAAATTTTGCTATAAAATTTTATGGAAATTTCCATCCAATTTTCCTCTATTATTGAGAATTATGTTATCCAACTCATGTGACACAGTTTGTCTGTATTTATGCAGCTTGAAAAATTTCAACTTGAAGAGCAACTCAATTATTTTAGCCAGAAACTTACATAAAACATCAGGTATATCCTGTTGAATCAATTTCAGATTATACTTCTTGCAGCTTCCAGTTTTATAAATAATTTTATTCAACATTGATAGTAAGGTTGAGTAGGTAAGCTTTTCATCATGCCCCACATTGGGCGCCATTTTGTGTAAAACACAAAATGGTGTATCACCAACCTTTGCCCCACTGGTTGTGTGACATTGTGTGTAAAGACGTGCTTCCTGGGGGGTTATCTCTTATGATAGAGTCCCACGTTGTGAAGCCATTGTGTAAAGTGGTAAATTGTAAATCCTTCATAGATGAAATGGTGTTCTTGATGTTTATAAGAGTGGTTGCTAAAATCCCTATTTTGCAGATAAATTTGCAAATAGTTAAGGCTGTCCGGCTTGCAAAATTGCTGGGTTCAAACTGCAGCTCTAGCTCAATGGTAGATACATGAATTTTCCAAATATAATTAATCACCACAAGGTTCAATGACTGGTGATTAATAATTCTTACTGCTGCTTCTGTGAAGTTCTTGAAGAATACCAATAAGGAAATCAAAAAGATAGTTGATGACTGATTATCAGTAACCATGTATCCAATTGAGGATAATAAAGACCAACTATGGGTTTTTTCTAGTTGATTCTTAAAACGCTCGCCATAAATACAGGTATCCACCAATTTATCCTTCTGAAATCCCTTAGAACTTACAACGCCAGTTCTTGAAGCTCTCTGGATCCTTATATGAAATAACTGGAACCTTATTCATATAATTATCAATGTGTTTTTTCTGGCGGACTAGTATGACTATCATCAAAGGATGATAAGTACTGAATGCTCTTAATAAGATCAATATTAATTGATTCACTAATTTTATATGCTGCAGAATATTTTTCTTGGTACTGAGACAGCCCAAACTGTATATCACGAGATGAATTTGGATAAAATAAACTTCTATGATTTTTGTATGCTGACATAAAACACAAAATATATTCCCATAAAACAATATATATATATATATATATATATATATATATATATATATATATATATATATATATATAAAATATTCTTATATCTATAATTTTCTTTAAATAAATTCTTTAACGGTTCAACAATTATCACAAGGTTCAATAGCATTCACATTTGTGAGCTTTAAAAATTATAAATTTGTATTTAATACTGATACATGGACTTCAAGTCAATTCAGAATTCTACAATTTAAAACCTGTTCAGTCTGTAGATTTAATAGGACATGATTTGATCAATTAGCGAATATCAATTATTGAAATTAAAATTTGAAAAATCTCAGGGTTTTTAATGAGTCCGTGCCATGCATGGAAGTAAGCTTCCTACATAAATCAAATAAAATTCATAAAGTGTTCTTATAAACTATATGATAGCACTCAACACGTTGCAAATTTTTCTTTGACTGATTTTATTTATATAGCACTTTGATTAATTCTCCAACTCTAATAAAAAAGGCCTTTATAAAACAAGCTCGTTTGAACAAACACTCACAGTAATGATGTTCTTGGAGGTCTTGTAGAATAAATTAATTATTTCCAATAATTAATAATGCAGGTCCTTTTCGTCTCAGCTGGGCTCGCGCGTGGTCCAGATTTCTTATAGATTTCTTTCCATATTGAAGATATATTTATGGGAATTGATTACAATTAAGAACTCTTAAACAACACTGAGTTCACAGATAAATAAACATTAATTACAAAAAGTTCACATTTAAAAAAGGGATTGATTTGATAATTTTTTAAAATTTAACAAGAAGGAAGACCCTAATTTTCCACGTGCATCCTTTCAGAACGAGATCACTAGCCAAAGAGAAGTGGTTTTCAAAAAAATTTTATCTCTTCCTTGAACGATTTGTAAGCCTCTTTCTGATTGGCTTTTAATTTAGCAAAACTCAATACAAATTGGTTACTTCAGATTCAGGGTTTCGTCAACTTTATTAAAGAAAAATAAATAAAAAGTTTTTATATAATTATATGGAGTGATTGTCTAAAACTATTCTAATAAATAAATCGTGATATACGATGCTATCATGCAACATTATATTTTATTTTTTATACGAGTTTTGTATACACTTGATTTTCGTGCTTTTTCAGATTGTAATAAATATTTATGCGGCAATAATAGTTCTCCCTATTTATTTACATAAACCTTCCTTAGTATATATAATACATCTTTTGTGAGTAGACTTTATAATTCAACTTATACTGGTTGAACGAACGATCAGCTGATTCTTTAGGTGTTGATTGAAATAACTATTGATTTGTCCTAGATCGATTGATTCATTTAAAAGTGTAAATAAACAGTTCTAACCTCAAATGTACATGAAAACTTTTATTTTTTATGATCTGCCAATAATAAATAAGCCGCTTCATAATTTTTAATTCTGCCAATGGATCCTCGTTATTGTTGAATTACAATTATGCATGTTTTTTCTTATCGCTTTAGATAATACGATTACTCTTTATCACTAACAACATTCGATTTTACTTGAGTGGTTCTTTGACTAGGTTATCTTCGCTTTCCATTTTATAATTCTATTAAAGTTCAATAGTTCATTTCAAAAATATTTTGTGGTGCTGAAATACCACGTGACAATAGTAACTTTTAAAACATTATATACGAAGTGCCCTATGGTTCAGTATTAGGACCAATTCCTCTCACACAGGCTTGTCCCATGTGAGGAACCTTCTTCAAGTTTCATATATGTATAAATAATTGTATACAGGGTGATTCTTAATTATGGTAAAATAATTCAATACGTGATAGTAGAGGTAAAAATAAGGAAAAAAGTTCTTATAAACACATATCCATAAACGCTTCATCAGCGAGCTATACAGGGTGAATGATTTCGACCGGAATTCATTTCCTCTGGTGAAATACACCTATGCTGAATTGTTTGGGGACTGGTTTTTGAAAAACTTATGCTGGATTCATTTTGAAAAAAATCTGAAAACTTGAATAAAACTAGTCTGGAAGCTGTAGTGTGAGTATTTTTTGAGGAAAAAGACGAAATATGCAAAAAATCTAAGTAGAAAAACACAGACATCTATGTTTGATGCCAAATAACTTTCTTTAATGACCAGTAAACAAATTTTTTTTCGCGATAAAAATAGTGGAGAATTCAATCATTCTGAAAAGAATCATGTAAGCAATGTAAACTGAATTTAGAAAAATGTATTCTTATGTAGTACATTACACCACAAAAATTTGCTGTTTTATCAGGAGAGAACTAATAACTCATAGGTTGTAGCTGGTTGCAAATAAAACATGAATTTAAATAACAGCTGTTCCAAAACAGCTGATTTATTTTGTTTTAATAACGAAATTATCAGCTGAAAATTATTTTCAGAAATATTTAGCTCACTGTTGAACAAAACAACAAACTGTAAGTTAGGCCTACTGTAACCGCGCTGTGTTCTTTGTTTAATTTATTAACAAGTTATTTGTAACCATTTCACTTTGCTTTTTTGTTAAGTGTTAACTTTTTAAAAAATGACGGGTAATTTTAGACATTATTCATACTCCGAGTCAGCTGACATGCATTTAATGTATGGAATGGGACACTGTAATAATACTGAAGCAAGACGTTTTTATCGAGAGAACTTTCCTAACCGAGTATATCCAAGTTCAAGGATTTTTGTCACTATTCATTAACGTCTGTCTGAAACAGGTTATTTGATATCCAGAGAGCACATTTATGCAGGCAGACCCCGATCTACTCTATGACTGTTGAGTTAGAAGAACAGATTCTTAATTAAATTTATGGTTACCAGAGAAGAGCACGAGAAAATTGTCAGTGCAGTTCAATGTCAATCAATCTATTATTTGGAGGATACTAAAAGAGCAACAATTACATCCATACCACCTCCAGAAAGTTCATACACTATTACCACGAGACTGTATTCCCCATGCTGGTATTTGCCGATGGTTTTTAGGAAAACTTGTCAACCCAAACTTTTTAACAACCGTTTTATTTACCGACAAGGCACACTTTACAAGAACAGCTATCGTTAAAGTCCACAACCAACATATTTGGGCAGATGAGAATCCTCATATGCCATCAATCCTAATCGTCCACAGCATTAGTTTTCAGTAAACATTTGGGCAGGAATCATAGGAGATCATCTACTTCTGTTCGAGCTTCCTCCCAGACTTAATGGCATAATCTACTTAAACTTTTTGAGAGAGGAGCTATTTATCTTACTTGAAGATGTACCTCTTCAGTTGCGCCAAAACATTTGGTTTATGCATGATGGAGCTCTAGCACACTTCAGTTTTGCTGTTCGTGAAAACCTGAATCACAGCTTTCCAAATCAATGGATAGGCCGAGGTGGGCCAGTACCATGGCCAGCTAGGTCACCAGACTTAAATCCTTTGGATTTTTATCTTTGGGGACACTTGAAAACCTTAGTATACAATACTCCGATTTTGAACGGAATAGAAATGATAGAGCAGACTCCTGGAATATTCGAACGGGTCCGACAATCGATGAGAAGACGTATGAACTGAATATGCTGAGAAGGTGTTCTGAATATGCATTCAGAACAACGGAGGTCACTTTGAACATCATCTTTAGTCTTTTGGTATAAGTTTAATGTCATTTAGATATGTTACTTTCATATAAAAATAACACACAATTGTGTCATCACAATGAATGGTGACTGAGACATGGACTCTTGAAAACACAATTTCCCGCTTTGAAGTTGGTCTATTGCTAGAATGATGGGAATGGGAGGTTTGTTAAGATTCAAGAATAGCACGTCAGTAAATTGATATTCTCAAACAGGCTTCTCTGAGAATTCACCATTTGATTTATAGAAAACTAAAAAGTTGGTAACCTAACATTGTATCTAAAGATCAGGATAGGCTAAGAAAAAATGAGATTTGTCTCTTTCTTTCTCTCCATATTGCCATTTCCTTCTGTGTCTGTCAATATCCTTGCAAAAACTGTCTCGTGAACCTTAGATTGAATATTTTACTTGTGTATGGCATGCTCACTTCGAGTGAAAAGACGTTGTTCCGGAGACAAAATTTAGTAATCATACCCCGCTCAAAAAGAATCGTAGTCACTAGTTCTCAGATAGGGAGGGTGACCGCGCAGGCTATTACTCAAAGAGTCAAGGCATTCCAGAATGATTCCTCTTGGAGAAAATGAAGAATGAGGAATCAGGTTTGTGTGAGCAGTGAGTCCTTCTAGTTCATATTATTAAATAATCTGATTTGGGTAGCTGAAAGTTTCTCAACAATGAAACATAGAATGGAGTACGGTACTCTATCACTATCAGGAAGCTCATTGTATAGTAGTTCCGGAATCTCTATTTTTTTAATAAGCACAAATAGCAAAAGCGCAATATAGCAATGTAGACCAGGGTTCCCAAAAAATGTTTCTATGTACTCCTCACCTACCAGCAATGTCGAGGACCACCCCGGAATTTAGAGTTGGGATGCACTGTGAATCGTGCAATTTCTTGAATCCCAGTAGCCTACTGAGTAGCTTATATCGATACGTGGAATGTTTATTCAAATGTTATGAATGTGTAATTATAATAAGCCAAATTATTCATTTAGGATTTTCAGTTTGTGGATTGTTTCACATATACTAGTCACAATCATAACCAACAATGAATTAGAATAGAAATAGTTTATAAACGTGGGGAAGGATAGCGACTCCATCAATCGCATGTTAAATTCACAAAAGGAATTTATACACACCAAATAAATATTTACTACTCATTTTTTATTCAGAAAAAGAACTTATTTATCAATCAGGAGAGCGTTATAGATTCCCAGTTTATTTATCCCAGATTCAATATTAATCTTGAATAGAAATCAAGGAAAATAAAATGCTATGAATCCTGTCCTTGTCAAGATGGATAAAATAAGTTGGTGCATGTATCCAGGTTTTATTCAAATACTGTAGAAATGGTCAGTTGTAGAATTGGTCCGCAAACTGTAAGTGGGGTTGTATTATACATTGAATTAGAAAACAAGCACCTTTCAGGCAGTTCTGGTTTATTAATCTGGCATTTCAAATCCTCAATTCAATCGATCTTGGCCAGAATAGAGTCTGTTCACAAGTAAAGGAATAGTTCGGAGCTTAACCAATGAGAGATTGGATATTGGATATGATGAACTATCATTTACAAATATCTCATTTGAGAATCATTGATAATGCATTATTCATCTGGAACCAGGTATAATCTAGTGCAACTTGCAAATAGGCTGAAAAGAGGATACCGAAGACACAGATTGAGATAATTATTAAGAAAAATGCAAATGCGCTATTCATATTATAACAGAGGCTGCAAATCCATGTAGGGCTGCTTGAAGTTTCATCGATTCCCGTGGATGCAAATCAGGTGATTTGGACTAGAATTTTGCAACTGCAGATGAGATCAGTCAGTTTTGTGTTGACTTAGTTCAGGACATGATGATGGTTTTTCTGGGATGACTGAATTCTTAGCTACTCTTTAGTGGATTCCACTTCTTGAGGAGCATTTTGAATGGATTATTATATTAATTATAATTATGAATGGACAATTATTCAGATGAGTCGTTTATTATTGTAAAAATTTCATAATTATACTATTGAAAACTGATTATCAAGGAATTTTCTTCTCATTTTCTTATTATAATTGTTTCATTTGTGCATCATGTGAATAAAGATCTATTTGATTTGATTATGTGTTATTAAATTATTGTTGATATCGATATGTGAACTGACATTGTTGTAATATTTTGCCAATGTTCAACAATAAAATTATTTTGAATTTTGATTCACCTTAATGTGTGATTGAAACTACTTAATTAATCGGTTTTGCTATTTTGTACTTCAATTTTTTTGTTTACATAAAACTGCAAAATAGATGTGAGATTCTTCTTGTATGCATAGCTTTTTTGTGAGTTCTCAACCAATTTTGTTCTATAGATGTTTGAATGAGATGTCAAGTCTAAAATGTTGAAAAATCAACCACGGACAACAGTAGGCTAATAAAAGAACCAATTCTTGATCGTTTTATATTTATAGGTTGTAACGTATTGAAAATTGGATGGATAAATAAAAATTCCTATTTGAAGAAATTTATAGGTCTAAGTGAAATAATGGGCTAATATCGCCAAAGATGATAATGTTAAAGATTAGATAATATCAGGCATCATGGCTAAATTGTACAACAGCCGAATAGGAATGAAAATAATTTTTGCTACCTGTATAATATTATATAAAATATTGAAAATTTGAGGTTAGGCGTAAAACATCTACTGATTGGCCACCTAATGATCGACTGAGTCGCATAACGTAGAATCTGACCAAACACCTTGGCAGAAACTTATTGTAGCGAAACATTATTCAACTTGAGGAACCAAGGTTACACGTGGCTAATTGTTGTAATATAAGAATCAATCTATGAAATTACTTTGCATGTAAAAAGCATATTAAAAAACCCAAACAAAAATAATTAAATGTATGAAGGAGTAGGAGGTTACTAGGCGCATGAATACTATAATAATTTGCATGCACCAATCAAATGGTGGCAATTGATAGGCGGCAATAGTGAGCCGATTCAAATGTATTTGTATATATTTCTACAAATGATAAGAATTATAAATTATTATTGTGCAGTTCATGTTTTGGATACAGCCTGGAGGCAAATAAATTATTAAAGATGTAACATAAGTAATAATTTAATAGTTTGGTACGGTCTATTTGAGCCATGAATGGCGGAGGAACAGAGTATTTAAATTTCATGTAAATTTGGAAATCGAAAATGAAAAATTGTGAATTAGAGAAGAGAGAACTTCCCCACTTGCCTGCCAACGACCACCATGAGATGTCACCAAAAATTATAGAGTTATTAAATCTTTTCATAAGACTTTGTGATGCTAATGTAAAGCAGAAGTCATTTTAAATAATTTTTTAACCCCTTGGAAGAGACGACTCCGGCTACAAATGATCCAGGACAATGAGGAGTTTGGATCGACATCAGCAGCTCATAGAAAATTCCAGCACGTGAGTGAAAAATATTTGAAATAGTGATAGGGCGCCCTCAGTGCTTTGAAATGAAATAAGAATCAAAGCTAGCTCGTTGAAAGGTTTTTTATAAATTAAGAATTTGGTAAAAATACTTGTGCAAGTAAAGATAGTATAAAAGGTATTTTATTAGATAGTAACGAATCAATCCATATATCAAAAGATCCATCAATCGAAGAATACTAAGTTCTAGGCTGTTAATACAATATTCATATGATCATTAATTTCTGCAATATAATTTGCGATAATATAATGTAGCTCTGATTCACTAGATGAATTGATCTATCTATTCCGTCAGGTGCCGAATCCCGCACCCTGAGATAAATAAATATTTATTGCGTGGGGTATGTTATATTTTCTTTCTGTCTCTCGAATTCTGGCACCATTCCGTATCTCATTGATGGCATTTGCAACATCATCACGAGTATATTTTTTGGGCATCTGAAAACAATAATATTTTGATAATAGATTGAATGAACTAGTACCCGACCAGCATCTTGTACCAATAACCAACCAGTGGTCGGATATTGGAACCAAGCTATATAATAAAGCCATAATGGAACCAATATGTTTTCTATATCAAATACAGTACAATAACAGCAACAGAGAAAGAAGTACAGTCATACCCAATACCCGACCAGTTGGTCGGTAACTGGCAAACCCCCAACATTATGGTTCCAGTAGCCGACCATGTCATTTTTTTCATTAAATATGCAAATAAATTGAAACTTGGAAACTTGTAATGCCAATTGAAAGCCCTTGTTTTTCTCAATGTAAAAACGTTACCACGCCGTAAAATTATTAGAAATAACAGATTTATGGTAGAATGAAAGAGCTGCTTACCTTCCACGCTCCTAAATCCTTTCACCGCTCAGTAGCCATCTTGCCAGTAGTACCAACTACAAAAACATTCTGCGGCTACAAAACTGGTGGGAAAATTCGGGAGGCATTTTCAAATTCTTTTAAAAACCCTAAAGAAATAGGAAAAAATTAAAAATATGCGAATTTCAATTAGAATCTCTTAAAATCACAAATTATTTTCCAAATGGTCGGTAACTGGTTAATGGTCGGTAACTGGTGCATTCACCCTATAAAGAGATCTATTGGAAGCCGTAGAATTTAATATATATATTTGGATTATTAGTTTGTCAATTTATCCTGCTTATTTAAGAAATCAATATACGAAATAGAATCGTCCAAGTTGACAAGTATCAGCAAGTTGATATCGAAGCTACATGCAAATAGATGCATATTATGATCATGAAATGAAAGCACATGGTAACATTTCGTGCTATAGAACCTAAAAAATAGTATTAATCTGTGATATTTTATATCTTTGATATTTATGAAATCAATAAAATATCACAGTGAATAATATCAAATGAATAAGGTTGAGCGAGACAATGCTCCTTTAAACATTATATCGGATGAGGAATGGCTACATCACTACAAGGCGCTATGGTACGATGAAAATAGTCAAACAAATTATGATGCCGAGGCCGACCCAGTCATCAATAAGTCAGTGGACCCAATTACAACTGAGGAATTGCAGTATGCCTTAAGAAGCATAAAAACAGGAAGGCTGCTGGATTAGATGGATTAAACGGAGAGCTCTTTAAATATGGAGGCTTGTTCTTTGAATTACGATTTCTACACCTGTTGAATGAATGCTGGAGGAAGTATTGTATCCCAGAAGAGTGGAGGAAAGCAGAGGTTATTTCTCTTTTCAAAAAAGGAAGTCGGAATGACTGTAAAAACTATAGAGGAATTAGCCTTCTGAATGTGGGATATAAAATTTATTCCAAAATAATCAACTGCCGTGTAAAAACAATAGCTGAAGCAATTCTGAATGAGGAGCAAAATGGATTCAGGAAAGGAAGATCTTGCTCAGACAATGTTTTTGCAGTGAAGAGAATCATTGAGAAAAGGCGTGAATATAATTTGGAAACGCATATGGCTTTTATCGACTTTGAGAAAGCGTTCGATAGAGTTGATCAGATTCGGCTTTGGGAGATTCTGTGGAAGAGAGGATATCCAAGGCACCTGGTTAATATTGTCAAAACCTTATACCGCGATACAAAGATAATTATAAATACAGGTAAGAATAGACTAAGAGAAATTAATGTTAATGAAGGAGTTAGACAAGGGTGTAGTTTATCGCCTACTTTATTCAACATTTACATTGACAACATTTTCAGAGAATGGAAATACAGAGTAGATTTAGGTATTAAATTAAGTGAAGACGTTTACCTGAACGCACTATTGTTCACGGATGACCTTTGGATAATACAAGAAAATGAAGATAGCCTCCAAAAGTCAGTCCATGTACTAAATGAAATATGCAAGGGTTATAATTTCAGGATTTCTCAAAGTAAGACAAAATTATGGCATTCACTGGCAAGTATCCCACACGATCAAAGATAGTTATTGATAACAAGGTATTAGAGCAAGTGTCACAATACTGCTATCTTGGTTGTGATATCAGTTTCAAAGATGATTTAGATGTTGAAAGGAAAATCGGAAAATTCCAATCGATATGTGGTAACATCAGCAGAACTTTAGGGAAGAAAGCGAGGAAAGAAACTATAATGAAGTTCTACAGAGTGATGGCTGCCCCTGTTCTCCTGTATGGAAGTGAATCATGGATCACCACGAAATCACAGGAGAGCAGGCTGCAGGCAGCAGAAATGAGATTCCTACGCAGAACGAAGGGCTGTGACAGACGAGACCACATAAGAAATTAAGAAATAAGAAGAGAATTGGGTGCCTTCAACATGAATGAAAAAGTTGTATGTCATCGAAACGAGTGGAGGGAACATATTATAATAATGCCAACGGAAAGAATTCCTTTAAAAATTTTAAATTACCATCCGATAGGAAAAAGAGACATTGGTAGACCTCGGAAAAGATGGCAATAGAGGAAATCAAATAAGAATATAGGAGAAGCTGATAAAGAAATTCAAAATTAATAACATTTTATACTTGTATAAGCTATAAATTTTAGATATAATATATTCCTCAAAAACATTTAGATTTTTTGTAGAATGCTGTTGTGAGTCGGAACAGGCAAAAGCCTAATCCATGAAGGCAAGAAGAAGAAGAAGATTATATATATTTCTGTCGCTCTATATATTTTTGTTTTGACTTTTTTTTGAGATATTTGTTAATATATGTATCAAATTTTTTATGGTGTATGATTCATTTTATTCCTCATTACTATAGGATATATATATATATATATATATATATATATATATATATATATATATATTTTTTATAAATTATCAGTATTATTGTGGAAGCTCATATCTGGGCCGATCAAGATTTTTATGAGACTATATCCTAGTAAAACCACGATCAGATTTTGTAATTATTGAAATATTTCTCATGCTCTACCGATTGATACCAAGCAGGAGGCTAATCGTTATTTAACTATAAAAATAACGTGACAAGGTATCTAGGTCACAGCTCATATTTTAAATATGCATTCTTCAGTCGATTCCCTCGACTATGGTTGGGGTTAGAGTAGCGGTTTGTGGTACAATTTTTTAGTATTTGCTGTCGCGAGGCGATCTTCATGAATAGAAAATGGGGAGAGGGCTGGAAATGATCTTAATTCAATTGAGGCATCCTTGATGAGTCTAATGTGATATAAGTTTAAAACGGTTTCTGAGTACAGTGAAATACAGAGCGCCCAGAAAGAAGTCGAAATTTGATCTCAATTTCTAATCTATTGACATTTATGTCAAAACAAAGCCTCAGGCAAAATAAATATAGATTTTGTCGTGATTGATTAATGAATTTCTCGAGAATTAGATGCCTTACCAAACACTTAGGTTCAACAACTGCCCAATTATGATATTTCAAAAAGTATAATAACTCATTCTAATATTTTATCTTCAAGTGTTTCCGCATGCTTTGTTTTTTGGTTATTGAAAGTAGAACTTATCTAGTCCTAAATTCTATAGAAGAATCCTCTCCTTGATTTTCAATAAATCTTAATAATAAAAAATAGTATCATGGTCATTGGTGTTAGCCTCTCATTAGCAAGGTAATCATGGAACTATGAATTGATCAAGTTCAAAAAATTTATTTTCCTACCTTGAAAAGTGGCCATTTCTGCACTGATTACAGAACGCAAAGAATCACTTCTCCGCTCTAGTGCACAAAGTATTACTTTGCGTACTCCAGATTTGCAACATGGCAACACAAAATAGTTGGTGGGTTATATGGAGGATTAGTGCACGAAAACAAAAATTAAGTTGGTAACAATGACTGTGGTTAGATTTAGATATAAGAATCATTCCAATGGCTACCTTACATTTATGATAAAATCCCAATCTAGAAATCCAAAAGAAGAATAATGTTCATCTAAATCATAATTAAATAATCATCATTTACGAATTCCCATCATTTAATAATAAATAATAGTTCTTTTCCATTGATAATTATTATTTCAACTGCAAGCAATGAGAAAAGTAGCAAATAAACATTATAAAATTCGAATTTTGAGGTTAAATGATTACCGTTCGATATCCATATAGATAAAAATAATAAAGAACATAAGAATACTACAATAAATATTCTCTGTTGTCTATGTTATTTTATTAATATTTTTCAGTTTACTTTGAGCATTTTTCTCGGTAATTTGAGCAAAAGTCTAAATTTCTGAATCCTGTTTCAGTAGTTTTTAGCTGGATGAAACAAACTTAGGTACGATTCTTCCCGCAAGGTAAATGCTAGGCGTGTATTTTGAATGCAAATTTTTTGTTCTATCTGTACTTTTTCTGATTCTTGAATGAATAAAAATGAGAACTTTGGCTGAGAATTTTCAACTTCAATTGGATTATTAATTCTTAAATTAATTAAGGTTATTAATAACAGCATCACACACACACAAACATTTGATGGATTTCAGCCATCATTTTATCCATAATTATTCACTTTTCATATTCAATATCAACTGTGGGAAAAATTTAATGTGGAATACGTGCGCAAAGTTCCTCTGATGCACTCAAGAAGCCATTCCGACCTCGCCTACGGCTCGGGCGTAAACGTTTCTTTCGGTGCAGCAAACTGTCACTTTTTGCACTAGTTGCACAAATAATTATTATTTGTCTTCAAATCCCATTCCTCTCCGGATAGTAAGTTGAAAGTGTACACAAAAACCTCCTCGTTCTGTAGGTTTAATGTGTGATTATTTTGCCTCCACTGCTCGAAGTAACTGCTATTGCTCTGACCTTGAACCCTCAGTGAACTGATGATGCAGCAGTTAGTACATTTTCATCATAATTTACGGTTTTCTCAGCTCACAGGTGACAGCTCAGTTTCAGACGTGACGTTGCAATTACACACGAAAAGTAACTTCGATAATCTGAATAACACATAGGCGCTGCCTGCAAAACCGAAGTTTGAGTGCTGGCAGCGAGTATCAATAGAAATTTCCAAAACAAAAATAAATGAATAAGATTAGAATGAATGATGTTTTAATAAATATTTATACTTGATCAACATGAAATTAATCAGTAGGCCTATGTATAATACCATTCCATGTATTTTTTGCATACATCCATTCTTCTGAATAGGCTTGATTATTTTTAATTTTCATGTGAATAATATTTACAACAGTTCTGCTTCACTATATTTAATTGTAATTAGTCATGATCCTTTTCTATTGTGTTATCCTTTGGTATTTTCTATCTACTTAGACGTTTTACTCACTTTCAATCTCTTGATGAATGGATGCACATTCGATAACTCCATTGAGTGTTTGATTTAATCTGAAGTAATAAAATCTTGATCTTGGCATTCGAGGATTCGAGGCTCAAAAATATCTCAACATATCCTTACAGCAGGCTACCCACAAAAGTTTTACATCATAATAACTTAGTTATTGTAATGAATAATAATTTTTATATCATATTTTGAACTCTTCACTCTATTTCATACTATTTTCCTCACTTCCAGTCTTCTGATGAATGGATACATTCATTCGATAATCCATTGATTGTTTTCATCAATGAATTGGCATGAGATTGGCATTCTAGGCTCAACAACAGCTCAAAATATTATTTTTTGAATGCTCTAAGCATTGTATGTTTCGAGTGTTATGAGATGTTCTTATTTATTCTATTTGCAAAAGTATGAGACATTTTCTACAAATTTTCGCAGTTATTCATATTTGATCAACATAATATTATCATGATTATCATTTTGCAAGATCATGTATATATAATTTTTTAATATCTTTGACATTGAAATCCTTACCAAAAACCTGTTAAGTTATTATAATTTATCAAAACCAAATGTAAGCTTCTAAGCATTTATGTCAGTACTCACAAAAGCTCCATGATCCAATCTTTATTGTATACTCAAATAATTGAATTTTCTAAATCAGTTCTCAGATCTCATTTTATTTAGAATTTTATAAACTAAAAAAAGGCCAGAGCAAATTTTTCTGTCCGATTACGAGATTTGGCAGAAATAGCTGAAAAATGGAAAATGAGCCGAAAATACAAGGTTTTTGGGCCATTCTGTATCGAGCACAAGGAAATTTTGTATGAAGAAATTGGTTCTGGACTTCTCTTATGTACCCAAATAATATATTAAAAAGTCGAAACTAAAATATAAATTGCATGCACCAATGTATATAGTGACTGGACTAATTTATTTTATTCATTTTTTTGTGGTTTTTCAACGCAATTTCAATTATTGTTCCAACATTGAAATTAGAGATTAACTTGATTCCTAATATTGGATTTCATGTAGTCTACTTAGTGCTAAGTAATAGCTGCTCACTGGTAGGCCTACATGAGTTTGTTTACAGAATATAAGCAAAGCATGACTAAGTATTAATCCATGTTCTGTACATAAAAAAAAAATATTATCACATGCAATTGGTCAATAATGAGATTCAATTTGAACTTTCACCATCGATTGAATGGAAAGCATCAAAGTTACTTTTGGAAAATATTAGCTGTTCAAAGTGGAACTCACAAAAGCATTGTTTTCTTGTGACAATTAGAGCTTGGCTCAAAAGTTGTCAGTGTACTGTACATTATTTATCTTTGACCTTGAATATTTTCCAATAGCAGAACAGCTCGTGATGATAATTAATCGAGCTTGTTTATTCAAAGCCTATAGAACTCGAATTAGCTATTGACCTTGAATTGATTCGCATATGACAAAGTGAATTGAAATAAATAATTTGAAAAAAAATCATAAAAGAGAAAAATTCTTTTTCTATTGTTTGTATTACGTTGAAATGAAGTATAAAGAAGAACAAATTCAAGTAAGTGGAAAACTCAATTTATATTGTTTTAATATGTATAACTGTAAAATTCTATTCTATTGTTGAAATATAGACACTAATATTAAATTTAATGGAAAAACTGCTGCTAGAAATGTAACAACTGATTAAACAACATTTGAAACGCTTTTCATCCTGTCACCTATATAATACGGGAGAATTGGATGGAAATCTAGAGTTATCTCGTCACAGCTCAGTTGTTTATGGCCTGATTTTTGAGGACTGGAAATTGTTACCTTCATAGTGGGTTCCAAAGCAGCGATTTAGTTTTAGTAAGATCAACCTCACATTCTTTGCTTATATACATTATACTCTAACTTCTCACAACACTTCTTCACCTTCCACGTTTGAGGTAAACTCTCACCACTCACTATAACCTGCTCTGATTATGTTAGTTGCCTTTTTACCATCAAAATAGCTTAGTCATAGTCTATGTGTTATGATTCTCTAGTAAGATGTGATTTGATAACGATCTAATCTAGAAAACAATAATCTTCCACTTGCAGATGAACCTGTGCCTAATCTAATTTAAATGACAATCTTCCACTTGCAGATGAAACTGAGCCTGAATTTCAACAATATTGATTTCTTATAAATTGTTTTCTAGCCTACAGAGAGCCGGGTGACTAATAGTAACTCACCTGAATTATCTCATTCCATCATAGTGATATCGAGTTTTCACCGGTTTTCGGTATATCTGTTTTTGAACGATTCTTCACCATTCAAATGCTTATTCCAATTGATTAATCGAATGCGTTATCTTTATTTTCTAGCATTGGTATAATATGTGATTCGATAACGATTTTTCACGGAAAACTATGTTATAATTTACAATGCAAGGTGCGGCCGATTATATTGTGATAAAGATGATTATAATAATATGACCTGTTGTATGTAATTTCATAACGATGTATTCTCCTGCAATATATAGATGAATGTGGGAGTCGTTTCCACTGATACTTATAATATTTTTCTGTCTTGAAATTGTAAGTTCTTATTTATGAAAATTGGAAATAAATGAAAAATATAATATTCTTCATTTGACGAAATTAGGAAACTCCAATGAAACTTGTGAAGTTTCGCATTATAGAATGTTTTAATATATTCCAGATAGCCTACATACCTACTGTAGAAATGACTGGTGAAATGCTAATAGTGCAATTCAGGTCTTTTTTCTCAGTGATTATGATCACTGTTTGTTCAACATCAATTATTATAATCCCGGCTGAGGCAACTTCAGGTGGAGTAAGTGCTCAAAAATAATTCTACTTATTTTAGATAATTTCTAATAATTTCTAATAAGCTCTAAAGTCAATTATTATTGGGCTACCGGTACTTTGAAGAAATGGCTCATTTATAATAAGTCATTGGAATAGGGCCCACTTGTAACACTGAATGTTACCTGTACTAACTTGAATTGACACTGATTAATTGCATATAAGCTCATGTGAAAAGTAAGTTCCACATTTTTTTCAGAGGTTTAATGTTTTTCTCATTCCGATAAATATAAGTATATTTGAGCTAGTACTTTTAATAATAAATTCTTCTACATAGTCACGTGCTTTTTCTACGAATCTACTAACTTGTGAAATGCGTAGAAAAATCTCGCAAGTATGTAGAAAAATTATTAAATGTACAAGGTTTCAAAAAGGTAGTATACTTATTTACTGTGGAAAAAGCATGAAAAAGCCTTACACAATAAATGCAGGAGCCTTATTACTATTATTCACATGCTTCTTGTGCATTATTGTGGAATTTGATGAACTTTATCTCCTATACCTACATATAGGAAGAAATTGGCTTATAAATGTACGGGATACGGATAACATATTTGATGCATCATCAGCACGCCTAAACTACTGAACTGATTAACTTGTAATTTTGAAAAAAGATTTTTCCTACAGTTACGTTGAAAAGTGGCCATTGCTGCACTGATTACAGAATGCAAAGAATCACTTTTCCGCTCTAGTGCGGGAAAAATTTTTCTGCACTCCAGATTTGCAACATGCCAACGCAAAATACTTAGTAGGTTATATGGAGCAACAGTGCAGCAAAATCAAAATGAAGTTGGTAACAGTGACTGGGCTGCTATAGTGAGCAGAGGTGCAACGAAGCACAACGAGCAACTTATTAATTATATATTATAACCAAGGACAACATTTTGATTCAATTTGACAATAAATTAAGGTTTTTATCAATAATAAAATTACACAGAAAAACATTTGATGGATTTCAGGCAATTTTACCCATAATTACCCACTTTTCATATTCAATGGTAACTGTTGGAAAAACTTAATGTGAAATACGTGCGCAAAGTTCCTCTGCTGCACTCAACAAACCATTCCGCCCTCGCCTACGGCTCGGGCGTAAACGTTTCTTTCGGTGCAGCAAACTGTCACTTTGCGCACTAGTTGCACAAATAACTATTTCATTTATCGAGGATATGGTGATAGCGTTATAGGCAAATTTTCATTTTCATCAGTCAATTTATTGATTATAGTTTTTGAAATTAAAACAAATTTATTTAATAGTATTTGTGATAACAAATTAACATAAGATAGAAGCCCAATCAATTAGTTCTCCATTGTGAATTACTACAGTTGTTGATACTTCAAATATCAGCAATACTTTTAATTGGAAATGTGTTAGGGAGTTCTCACTTTTGACTCCACGCCCAAGTCGTTTTCCGTCTGTGGGTTTGTATGTTATGCAATAACATCCAACAATTTGATCAAAAAGCTTCAAATTTTAAATAGCCTACGTATTCATGGAACCTTTTCACATGTAGAGTTCGTTGGACGGAGAAAATTACTCATTCCTCTGTCTTTTTTCAGGATAAATAACATTGAAAGTGCATAATAATAACAAAAAATATGGTGTAGTACACTCACACAACTTTCCTTGCTCATTGAACTAAAAGCCTCATTCTTAAAAGAGAATGATTTAGGGGAATAACATAATGACGATTGGCGGCAATATATTTGAAACTACGATCAGACTTCTGTATATGTGTATAGTTAGTTGTTTTCAGAGTACTTTTTCCTTTGTGTAAATTGTGAAATTCGATATTTTTTAAAAGTCGTCAAACTAGCTGTTCTACAGATGAAATATCTCGACTATGTATTCTTTTTATGAACTGCTCTACCTACCTACCTCATGCACGAGAAGGAGGCTACAAAGTCCATTTCTCAATGATGGGGTGGACCCCCCATTAGTTTCTCAGAAAGGAGACTCATTCCAGTTAATAGAGCCGATAAATAACTATACAGGGTATGAATTTTAAAAAAATCGGTCATGTCGTTTTCGAGAAAACCGTGAAAAACATGGTATTTTAGTGATTATCCGCCATTTTTCACAATAATATTACGAAGCTCCTGGAATTTTTCCAGAAATGAGACTCATGTCAGTTGATAGGGCTTATAAATAGCTATCCATGGTATGAATTTTAAGAGAGTCGTTCGAGTCGTTTTCGAGAAAACCGTGAAAAACATGGTTTTTTAGTGATTATCCGCCATTTTTCTCAATAATATTACGGAGCTCCTGGAATTTTTCCAGAAATGAGACTCATGTTAGTTGATAGGGCTTATAGCTATCCATGGTATGAATTTGAAGAAAATCGTTAGAGCCATTTTCGAGAAAAACGTGGTTTTTTAGTAATTATCCGCCATTTTTTCCGCCATCTTGAATTGAATTTTATTGAATTTCTTATTGTCGGGTCCTCATGATATAAGAACCTTAAGTTTGAAATTTCAAGTCAATCGGTTAATTAGGAATGGAGTTATCGTGTTCACAGACATACACACACACACATACACTCAGGGGACCTTGAAACGTTTAGAAAACTTGAAATTGGGGTACCTTAATTTTTTTTGGAAAGCAATACTTTCCTTACCTATGGTAGTAGGGCAAGGAAAGTAAAATATTGTGGTTTATCATTGAGTCAGCTGGTATCAATTGCATGCTATTTCAATGATCTTTCAATTCATTTGAGAAATCCTATGTTTTTTGGGAGTTATCACACAGACAGTCCTTTATACGCGGACACATATGATTTCAGCTGATTTATATAAAACATACCTATTTAATTACAACTCTTACATTACTGTAACTCGCTACCGTTTACCGTACGTCTTTCTGCATGTATATTCAATTGTATGTCTGTAACATACGCTTAAACCGTAAATAATAATACCACTTGTGATAGCGTAGTTGCTTCAACGTTGGTATTATCAACTTAGATATTTTGAATCTTGATTCTGAATCATTTACTTATACGGAGTACACTATAGAGTTCTATGGAATCACATATGCCGACATGGTTGATAAAAATTATGGAAACATCTTATAATTTTATATATTATATATTTTATAATTTTATATATATTTTATAAATTACTATTAATTTTCCTTCCTCATAGATATGATTTGACAGAAGGATTTATTGAAAATCCTATTCGAATTAAAAAAAAAAAAAAACTAATTCTCTGTAGCTTCAGAATTTTGATCCGCCACATTGAATTTTAACTTTTTCGGAATGGGAAGGTTTTGATACATGATTTGAAAACAGAATTAAAGAGAAAATGAATTTAAGAACCGCACATCAATATCAAACCGTTTCAAAGATATTCATATTCACTGGTAAATCATATGACAATGGAAAAATACGACTACAGATCGAAAATATTTGTTTGTTTAAAGTGTTGAATTTGTGAGTAGAAGTAGTTATTGGTGTTCACCAACACTTCATTTTTAATGTAGCATTTATTTATTCATTTATTCCATTTTTGTATGATTTATCTTCAAATGAGAAAATCATTGATGAACAGTTTGCGATATTGATATGCATGTTTTGCCATCAATTTTCTCTTGAAATTGTGTATCAATATCATATTCCAAATGACCACATTCCCATTTTAAAAAATGAAGTTGGATTCAAAATGAAGTTGGATTCAAAATGAAGCTGGATTCAGAATGAAGTTGGATTTACATGACGGATTCAAGATGGTGGACAAAAGTTCAGTGACAGTTAGGCTCGTTACACACACATCGATTTTTGGTCGTACGATATTTTGTCGTCACTATGAATTCTATGAGATTAAACGGAACTTGGCAAACATCATATGTTTGAAATCATCTGTTCAATCTAATAGAATTTATAAGGACGGTAAAAATATCGTACGACAAAAAATCGATGTGTATGTAACTAGCCTTAAGTAGTTGTTTTTTAATTCGAATAGGATTTCCATTAGCATGGATCTTAATGTCATATAATTTTGTGAAAGAAATATCCAGCTGCTCTGATAATTCTCACCAACTCTGTATGATTACAAATGTTGCGGATTTGAAAATCAATACAATGACCAATGTAATGTAGCCCATTATTTGACATGAAATTTCACAATCGAAGAGCATCCATTGGTTAAAAATTAAAAGTGTAGATGACGGTAAAAATTCATGGCAAGTAAAATTGGACTGAAAAATGTATGCCTCTTGGCAGTCGGTTACGATAGGACGGGACCTGGAACTATCTAAAGCAGATGATCGGGCCTGGCTCTACCCCTCTGTGTGGAGACACCATTCTTCAGGTTCAGTAAAAATTCATGGCAAGTAAAATTGGACTGAAAATGTATGCCTCTTGGCAGTCGGTTACGATAGGACGGGACCTGGAACTATCTAAAGCAGATGATCGGGCCTGGCTCTACCCCTCTGTGTGGAGACACCATTCTTCAGGTTCAGTAAAAATTCATGGCAAGTAAAATTGGACTGAAAAATGTATGCCTCTTGGCAGTCGGTTACGATAGGACGGGACCTGGAACTATCTAAAGCAGATGATCGGGCCTGGCTCTACCCCTCTGTGTGGAGACACCATTCTTCAGGTTCAGTAAGCTACTAATATTATTATTATATGTTATTCAAGGATTTCTATTAGAGGCAAATCCTGTAATTATTCTGTTGTTTGTTTAAAAGGTTTTTTCAATATTTTATTCAAATTTTCAGTTTTCATTATGAGTTTCAATTCAATTAAACCGATTATTATTATATAATAATAATATTAGTAATTTACTACATAACAGTTCAAAGCGAAAAGTCCAACCCAGGGGGACAATAGTATAAAACAAAATTTGATTCACTTATGTTTTCAAAACACCTTGCAGAGTACATCTTTCAAAGCACCTGCTCGTGAAATATAATCATAAGTGACTGAGCTTTTCTTATTGCAGTTTTCAGTGAATATTGGAAGTGAGGAATACATAGCAACAGGTGAGTTCTCTTTAATTTCCAGTACATACCGTAGTGATTTTCCAGTCATATTTGTGCCTAACCTTTATGAAGGTAATAAAATAAAAATAATTTTGAAGAAAATTTTTAGGATTTTTAAGTAGGCCGGCACATCTAGAAAATGAATCTGAGTCTATACTATTTCAATTCATGCAGGCGAACGGGTTGGAGTCAGGAAAACTACAATAAGTTTTTGCTTGCCTGATTTAATCGCCGTTCAGTATTTTAAAACTGCAATATTTTAAAACAAACAAAATATCAACAATACTGACACGAATGAGAAAAATAAGCATAGATTCAACATGTTACATTACCTTTATTCTCTGATGTGGGGGCGCATTACTATCCTTACGTTAGATATTAATACGTCACCAAACCAAATATTATCAGTTGCAAATGTTAATTTCAGAACAAAACTCAAAACAGAAAACCCCAAAGAACCCTAATTTCGTCGATAACCCCATACACAAATTTCAAATCCGCACTTTGTTTGATATTTTTGTATGACCCTTTGTTTCACTGAACCTTTGTTGATGGTTTCCGTCGTGTTTCCTTTCGATGTTATTTTGTTATTTCGGCGTTTTCTTCTAAGAGTTGAGTTGATGATGTCGGGAAGTCATCTTGCGATGTGGAACCTCCGTCTCCCGAAACGGCATTACGTCAATTCTGGTCAGGTATCATCCTCGGGACCTCTTACAGCATGCCTTGCTCGTGGAGTCCATGATGCTATGAAGTTGTGTCTTAAAGCTGGATTTTTAAGGGGTGGAACATGAAGTTAGTTTGGGGTCACACATGAACCGCTGTAAATGAATGTATAACATCATTAATTTCTAACTCTTCCTACAATTCATCAAAAGCTAAAACAGGAGTTATCTATTGATTACAGATTATTTAAATCCTCATTTGATATACTTTGTTCAATTAGCAAAAATAATAATTAACCAATTAATATTCAAACATGAGATCTCAGGGTTTTATATGAGTTCGGGCCATGCATGGAAGTAAGCTTCCTACATATATCAAATAAATTTATAAAATGTTCATATGAACTATGTGATAGTACTCAACAAGTTGTGACTTTTTCTTCAATTTAAGTCAATTTGAATAGCGCTTTTAATTGATTTCCCCACTATATGTAGAAAGCCTAAAACGAGCTCGTTTGACTTATCACTCACATTCATGAAGTTCTTGACGGTCTCGTGGATTGAATTAATTATTTTCAATAATTAATTAGGCAGGCTCCTTTCGTCTCTGCTGGGCTAACGCGTGGTCCAGATTTCTTATAGATTTCTTCCTAAATTGAAGACATATTTATAGGGAATGATTACAATTACAAACTCTTTAACAGCACTGAGTTCACAGATAATTTAACATTTAATACGAATATTTCACATTTAAAAAAGGGGTTGGCTTGATAATTTTTACAATTTAAAGGAAGAAAGAACCCTAAACTCTATGTGCGTCCTCTCAGGTCAAGATCTTCAGCCAGAAGAAAGAGGTTTTCAGAAAAATTTTTCTCTTCCTAGAACAATTTTGTAAGCTTCTTTCTGATTGGCCTTCAATTTAATAAACTCAATACAATTGGTCGCCTCAGAATCAGGGCTTCCTCAACTTTATAATAGAAAAAATTAAATAAAAAGTTTTTATACAAATATATGGAGTGTTTATCTTGAAATAATTTCATAAATAAATCTCAATATACGATGTTAATAAACAATAGCCTATACATTTAGTTTTTTATATGAGTTTTGTATACTCTGGATTTTCGTGCTTTTTAGATTATAATAAATATTTATACAATAATAATAGTTGTCCGTATTTCTATACATCGACCTTCCTTAGTATATATAATAACACATCTTTTGTGAGTAAGTTTTTATAATTCAACCTATTATACTGGTTGATCGAGTGATCAGCTGATTCGGTCAGTATTGATTCAAATAATTATCGATTTATTCAAGATCGACTGATTCTTTTCAAAAATGTAAACAAATAATTCTAACCTCAACGTACATGCAAACTTTTATTTTTTATAATCCCCCAATAATAAGTAAGCTGCTTCATAATTTTTAATTTTGCCAATGGATTCTCATAGTTGTTGAATCACAATTATACATGTTTTCTTATCATTTTTGATAATACTATTACTCTTAATGGCTAATAATATTCGATTTAAGTTGGTTGATCCTTTGACTAGGTCTAACTTTCTTTTCCATTTTATAATTCTATTGAAATTCATTGGTTCATTTCAAAATATTTGATGGTACTAAAATACCACGTGACAACCTTCATGAAGGTAATAAAATAAAAATAATTTTGAAGAAAATTTTTAAAATTTTAAAGTAGGCCAGCGCATCTAGAAAATGAATCTGAGTCTATACTATTTCAATTCATGCAGGCGAACGGGTTAGAAAACCGGTCAGGAAAACTACAATGAGTTTTTGCTTGCCTTAATCGCCGTTCAGTATTTTAAAACTGCAATATTTTGAAACAAACAAAATATCAACAATACTGACACGAATGAGAAAAATAATCATAGATTCAACACGTTACATTACCTTTATTCTCTGATCTGGGGGCGCATTACTATCCTTATGTTAGATATTAATACGTCACCAAACCAAATAATATCAGTTGCAAATGTTAATTTCAGAACAAAACTCAAAACAGAAAAACCCAAAGAACCCTAATTTCGTCGATAACCCCATACACAAATTTCAAATCCGCACTTTGTTTGATATTTTTGTATGACCCTTTGTTTCACTGAACCTTTGTTGATGGTTTCCGTCGTGTTTCCTTTTCGATGTTATTTTGTTATTTCGGCGTTTTCTTCTAAGAGTTGAGTTGATGATGTCGGGAAGTCATCTTGCGATGTGGAACCTCCGTCTCCCGAAACGGCCTTACGTCAATTCTGGTCAGGTATCATCCTCGGGACCTCTTACAGCATGCCTTGCTCGTGGAGTCCATGATGCTATGAAGTTGTGTCTTAAAGCTGGATTTTAAAGGGGTGGAACATGAAGTTAGTTTGGGGTCACACATGAACCGCTGTAAATGAATGTATAACAGCATTAATTTCTAACTCTTCCTACATTTCTAACTCTTCCTACAATTCATCAAAAGCTAAAACAGGAGTTATCTATTCATTACAGATTATTTAAATCCTCATTTGATATGGATTTCTACCTTCAAACTATATATCAGAATTGATGAATCTTCCTGCACAAATAATTCAAAAGTTCTGTCATAATTTGATAATTAGCGTTCAGTTGAAAGCCTTAACACCATTGGAAAACACAGTCGGAAAAATATAAAACTTTACAAAGTCACAAACTTGACATAATATTCAAAATTACATTCCAATTTGAAGACTATCTTACTGACTCTCAGCAATACTCTACAATAATATATCTTCAGAAACAATAACTCAAATGTAACATAACTGAGAACTTTCTTCTCTACTTTCAGTACTTCTTTAGACAAAAAATATAATAAATTATCTTCCATCACTAATAAAATCAAAAGTACTATTCTCAATCAAAATTATTAACTTGAACAATAACAGGCTTTTTTGATACAATTCTCTGATGGAAGTTTCAATTAATTAAATTCCCTAAATTATATTTTAACCTTATTTTACGTACCTTAGCGGTTATTTGAAGAAACAATTATTTGTACAAGAATCCACCTATAAGAAATTCATGTATATTTGTTGAATGTGAAAGAAATATTTTATTAATAGAATTTACTAGTAGCTTTGAAAGAGTAAGCTCAAAATGTCCCCCCCATGAGGTTATATACTACATGCTTTGACACTTTCCACCATTGAGTATGATTATTTTCTCAGGAATCTACTTATGCATAAGGGGCATAGAGGGCTCTCGAGAATCATTGAATAACATACCAATCATTCCCGTGACCAGAGAGCACCTACAGAATAAAATGAATGAGGCAGACAGGTTTTCAAGAAATGGTAAGTAGGAAGTGAGTCATAAGAGGATTGAAATGGGTATTGAAGTATTAAGAGCGTGGAACGCGACTTCATCTATTTATTTATCCATTGATCTATTTATCCATTCCTTTATTCAGTTACTCATCTATTAATTTATTCATTCATTTATCTATTTATCTACTGCTGTTCTACATTAATTTATGCACAATCCTATATGTTTTGATACAATACATCAGTTAAAAACACCAGAACAAGAGATACACTTATTCACACAAGATACAGTATTTACACAAGTTATATAGATTACAGGAAATCATTACATATATGTTTCATATACCAGTAATACAGTGATCATAAGTTATGACTTGTCACAATGTATATCTTAACTAGTGAGGGGAATTGATTTTAGAGCTAGTTTTGAAGACGCTCGATAATCTCATCATAAGATCTCGACAAACCACTCTCTGTCTCAGACAGCACCGTATCGCGCATGCGTTAGTAACGGGTTTTTCCTGTTCCATTCAGTCAGATCTTTGAATGTAACGTTCTTTGTGATGATGGTTACCGAGCACTGTAACTGGAGCCAATCGTCATTCTATTAGATGGAGATATTATTATCCAATGATGATTTATCATTTAATTCAATAGAATAATCAATATATCATCATTTCATTTAATAAAAGAAGGAGTACTTTAGAAAAATATAATTAATAAAATATAACAGTTGTTATTTAACTGATGTTAAAAAACACTATAACTAAGTCAGCATATTGTAATTTCAAAACAAAAACCGAACTCTCAACCTCCCCTTTTACATTTAAAACATCAATAAACATAACTATTTGAAACCCCTCTAATCCCTTCCAGCATATTGCAATTTCAAAGCAAAATCCTAACCTATCTTTCCACCTTTGAAATATCAAAAAGCATAATTCTACCTGGATCCTAGCCCTTTCTAGCATATTGCAATTTTAAAGCAAAAACCTAATCTAACCTTATGGAACATTATTAAATATAATCCAAAAAACCTAACCACTAACCCCTAACCCCTTCACATTTAATAATTTAGATTTCAAAGCAAAATCCCAACCCCCTAACCTATCCTTTCACATTTGAAACATCAAAAAACATAACTCCAACTGCACCCTAGCCCCTTCTAGCATATTGCAATTTCAAAGCAAAAACCTAACCTATCCTAATAACACATTATTAAATATAACCTAACCTCTAACCCTTTCACTTTAGATTTATTCGTCATCTCTAGAACAAAACATGAACATGTGGTTCATTTCATGAACATGTTCACAAACATGTGGTTCATTTCATGAACATGTTCACAAACATGTGGTTCAAAGCAAAATCCTAACCCCCTAACCTATCCTTTTACCTTTGAAACATCGAAAAACATAACTCTACCTAGACCCTAGCACCTTCTAGCATATTGCAATTTTAAAGCAAAAACCTAACCTATGTTAATAAAACATTATTAAATATAACCTGAATAAAAACTAACACCTAACTCTTTCACATTTGTTGAACGATAGACAAGGATAGCAACACCATTGCATATCGTACACTACCATTATAACGTGGACCTCACTATAGATACTCAAAGAATACTTTTGAATAACTATGTTATAACTGTGACTGTTGCTGGCCGTTACTCTGTTTCTGAGACAAAGAGAAGCTGCTAAGATCTCATTGTTCAACGAGCGAGAGAGGCACTGAGCTACTGCTCAACAATGCCACGCACCCTTACCCCCTCACACTCGGCTACCGAGGGAGCTTCTCTTTGTCTCAGAAACAGAGTAACGGCCAGCAACAGTCACAGTTATAACATAGTTATTCAAAAGTATTCTTTGAGTATCTATAGTGAGGTTCACGTTATAATGGTAGTGTACGATTTGCAATGGTGTTGCTATCCTTGCTTTAAAATTGCAATAATTATGCTAGAAGGGGCTAGGGTCTAGGTAGAGTTATGTTTTTCGATGTTTCAAAGGTAAAAGGATAGGTTAGGGGGTAGGGATTTTGCTTTGAACCACATGTTTATGTTTTGTTCTAAAGATGACGAATAAATCCAAAGTATTAAATGTGAAAGGGTTAGAGGTTGGGGTTTCAGTTAGGTTATATTTTTATAATGTGTTATTAGGATAGGTTAGGTTTTTGCTTTAAAATTGCAATATGCTAGAAGGAGCTAGGGTGCAGTTAGAGTTATGTTTTTTGATGTTTCAAATGTGAAAAGATAGGTTAGGGGGTTAGGATTTTGCTTTGAAATCTAAATTATTAATTGTGAAGGGGTAAAGGGTTAGTGGTTAGGTTTTTTTTTTATTATATTTAATAATGTTCCATAAGGTTAGGTTAGGTTTTTGCTTTAAAATTGCAATATGCTAGAAAGGGCTAGGGTCCAGGTAGAATTATGCTTTTTGATATTTCAAAGGTGGAAAGATAGGTTAGGATTTTGCTTTGAAATTGCAATTTGCTGGAAGGGATTAGAGGTTTTTCAAATAGTTTTGTTTATTGATGTTTTAAATGTAAAAGGGGAGGTTGAGGGTTCGGTTTTTGTTTTGAAATGACAATATGCTGACTTAGTTATAGTGTTTTTTAACATCAGTTAAATAACAACTGTTATATTCTATTAATTTTATGTTCCGAAAGTACTCTTTCTTTTATTTAATAAAATGATAATATATTGATTATCATATTGAATTTAATGATAAATCATCATTGGATAGTAATATCTTCATCAAATAGAGTTATGATTGGCTCCAGTTACAGTGCTCGGTAACCATCATCACAAAGAACGTTACATTCAAAGAACTGACTGAATGGAACGGGAAAAACCCGTTGCTAACGCATGCGCGATACGGTGCTGTCTGAGACAGAGAGTGGTTTGTCGCCGAGTAGCAGTGAATAACAGTCTACCCCGTCAGTCGGTCGAGAACAGACTATTGAAGGAGGCAGCATGCAGCCAGAGAGTGAGTACAGCTCGTAACCAGAGTCTACTCCTACTCCTTCGACTCCTTCGCATTGCGCCTTCTATCAACTGGAGTTAATAGGAGACGCTGAAAGCTACAAGATACAACACTTGCAGGAAGGCGAGTGTTGTACAACCACTTCTGCAACTTCTAGCAGCCAGCTTGCCTGATTCGACCAGTGGCGACAAGTTGGATTCTGGGCTAAGACCTGACTGGACCCAGGAACATCACGAAGAGGACCAGGAAGAGCAAGAGGACCTCGAGTAATGCTTGGAAAGCCTTAGGACCACGAGATAGCCGGTTCCCAAGGTGGAGGACCCGGTGACCAGCCGTGACGCCCGGTTCCAGGGCTCTTCTATCTTGCTAATTTCATCGGGAATAGCACAAGGACCTCGAGGAAGGCTTGTGAAAGCCTCTCTTGACCCCGAGAAACCGATCCTGGCCGCAGGAGATGGCCGGTTCCCGAAGTGAGGGACCCTGTGACCAGCCGTGACTCCCGGTTCCAGGGCTCTTCTACCTTGCTACTTTCATCGGGAATAGCAAGAGGACCTCGGGTAAGGCTTGAGAAGGCCTTTCTCGACCCCGAGACATTGATCCTGATTTCAGGAGACAGCCGGTGACCGAGCTGTTGGACTCGGTGACCAGTGACACCTGGTTCCAGGGCTCTTCCATCTTGCTGATTCCATCGGGAATAGCGAGCGGACCTCGAGGCTTGGGAAGGCCTTTCTCGACCCCGAGGCACCGATCCCGATAGCCAGAAACACCCGGTACCCGAGTTGAGCGACTCGGTGACCAGCCGCGACGCCCGGATCCAGGGCTCTTCTACCTTGCTATTCCCATCGGGACATCCAGTGATGATTGGTAACGCTTTTCCTGTCCCGGAGACCATACTCACGGAAGTCACCAGATTGTTCCTACTCCTATCACTCCACGCCCAACCCTGTTGGGCAGTGCGAAAGCACGGCCCCTCTTTCCCAGAAGAGCGAATCACTTCAACAAGGTGCTCAAGGCCCTGTTCCAACCCCCCGACTCGAACGAGGGTGGTTGACGGGCACCACACCAAGCCTCCCGTCCCTTGCTGTGGCCCACCCCAGACGCCGACTGAGTCTAGCCGGCCTAGAGAGACACTGGGAATTTTGATAGAAGAAGGTGTGGGCAAAAATCTACTCAGAAGATTGACATACAGACGTGGGACTGAAAGTAGAAAGAGAAGAACAGCGATGAGTGCTGAAGAGAAGTGTAATCGCAGTGGAGAGGACAAGGAGGATACAGGAGACGACAGCAGTGATCCAAGAGTTGCCTGAATCTACAGGCTTCACAAGGATGGAGCAGTGGAATTCTCGGCCGCAGCAGGGCTACCTACAACCAGAACCATGGCAGAGCTCAGGAGAGTTCTTGTCGAAAACCACCTGAGGACAATGGTGGAGACCGCCGGTCTAAACAGGAACGGTGGTGGAGCTGGCACATGTCAGGAAGAGGAAGGAGCTGCAGCACCGTGGCCACCAGTCACGGAGGCCACTGCATCTTCCAGACTGGAAAGAATACCCAAGGAGACGTCTCCAGAGTTTGATGGCGTCTCCAGGAGCCGCTGGGTGTACAGAGTGCACGATCAGGGCTTGATTGATCTACTACTTGACTCAGTGCTGACAGACGGCACAAGTACGAGCCTGAGGAGGGCTCTACTGGAGCAACGACAGCGAATTGTTGAAATGCTCCCCGTTTTGGATAATGGGGAATGGGTGCTTTGTCGAGGAGCGCGGAGGCCAGCACCAGTTAGGGAAGAGGCTACTGCGGAGACGCTATACCACGTGGAGCCTGGGCTGATGAGGCCGGAAATACCGGAGAGGCATAATAACATGCCTTGGCATGTATTGAGGTCACCTACCAGAGCAGCGGTGCCTGCTACATCCTGTATGGACCCGGGTGCCGTGTGTGACAAGGTTCGAGGATGGCGGCTCCCATATGATGGGAGTGGATATACTCCAAGCTTCATGGAGCAGCTCGAGGAGTTAGCATATGGCTTGTCTGGCAGACAGTTATTTCCAGCATTACCTGGAATGCTAGCGGGGAGATGCTCCTCATGGATGAGGAATACGAGAGAACAGTGGAGACACTGGGACGATTCCCTGAGAGACTTTCGGTCTCGTTACTATCCACCTACTCATGAGGAGGATCCTGAGAATAAAATTCTCGACAAGCAGCAGAGAGAAGGCGAGCTGATAGATGACTATGTCGAGGAGCTGCTGATGCTGATGAGAAGAAAAGGTGGTTTCTCAGAGAGGAGCCAGGTACAGAGATTGTACAAAAATCTTTTACCACGCTACAAGCTCTACATTAGGGAGGCTGAAGTGTACACCATCGACGACTTGCTACACTTAGCGAGACAATATGAACGAATTAAGTTCAAGGAGAAGAGTGCTCAACAGAGACAACGAGCTGTGAAGCAGGAGGAGGTGAGGAAGCAGACCAAGCCTCAAAAGGAGACGACTACTACACAGCGTCGGAGTGAACAACCTCCAGAAGGCCCCTCGTGTTGGCCGTGCAAGAAGGTGGGACACTGGAGATCAGAGTGTCCAGAGGTTTCACTCTGCTTAAAGTGCGGGAAGCCACGACCAAATATTGTTCCTGTGAGAAAGAGCAGAAAAGGACTTCTGATATAACAGCTGTAGTTAAAACGAGGCTATATATCCAGTTGGAGCCGGAACTCCAGGATGACAGCCGTCTCTCCACTACAGTGGAAATAGGAGACAGACAGTATAGGGCTCTCCTCGACACCGGAGCAGAGTCTAACCATATAAGCTCTAAAGCTTTTAATAGTTTAGAAACAGTGATACGAGAGCCTGTGCATTGCAGCGCTGCTATGGCTGATGGAACAGCCACTCGTCTAATTGGTTGTGTTATAATCAACCTGGAATTTACCAACAACACTCGCCATAATGGAAAGGCTTTCTCCAGATATTCTGCTTGGTATGGAGTTTCTTCGTGAGCACCAGGTGAAAATAGATCCCGATTCCCGGTCAGTAGGATGGGATCCTCATCTCGTCAAAGCTCACATTGGAGACAATATTTCCACTCCAAAAGTGGGGAAGGGAGCCGTTAACTCGAGGCTGGCTACTATTAAGACCCAGCCTGACATGTGGAGGTCAAGGGAGCCGCCTGTAATTAATCCTTTGAAGAAGAAGGAGAAGAAGAAATTTCCTCAAGTCCAGAAACACGTAGGAGTTGTGTGGAAGACTGGGAAAAAGGAATTTATTTCTTAGAAAATTTCTCCAGCCCGTAGAAAGTTCATTTGCTGGCACTGTAAATGAGCTGGGCACTGGAGGTTCAACTGTCCGGGAAAGCTGTACCGGAGGCGGAAGAAGGAGGATAATTTTCAGCAAGAAGCTGGAGATAATCGTCAAGCAGTGCAGTCCAGGAGACTGCCTGTGTTGGAAACTACATTCAACGTATTCTCAGATATTGGAATCGAGAATTATAATGCCAACCGGTATTATAATTGGAAAAAGAGGACAATGAAGGTCAACTCTGGTCAGCTGGTCCACAGGAAGGAGTGTCACCTGTCCTCGGGTGCTAATCAGCTTGCCGTGAAGTTAGCGCCGGAATTTTCTAGCCTCTATGACGTCGAGAAAATGTTGAGTGTCGGTAAGAGGTTTACTGTGCACGAAGGCATCAAGCTCCAGCCACAACTTCCCGAGGATGAGGAAGAGGATTGAGATGGAGAAGTTGTGGTAAGGTGGACGGAATTCGAGGGGATGAACAGCAGGAGGCCGATCGCGCTCATAGAGGTTTCGCTGCCTATCTGGAGGATGGGACACCAGAGAGCTGTCACCGCCAATAAGGAGGTAAGAGGCGAGAAGGGTGGATAGCTTAAAAGTTCACAGCTGTAGAGCTATTTCTGATTGATAAATTGAAAGTTTGAAAGGATGAGAAGGAAACAGCATATTCCGTTCAATTTTTCTAATAAAATAGAGTTCTACTTAAACTAAATGACAACTCAACCATTATAGTTTAATTAATATAATCAGTCATGAAGCATTGGCTGAATTAGACGGAAAAATATTATTGTTGACAAATCAATTAGTTTCTTTTAATCTGGAGGAAATCACAATTATTCAACTTTGGAATTTATAAGAACTATGATATTACCAAGCACGGGTTAACAAACGAAATTTGCAGTAGCTTGTTCTTTATTTGCCATACATAGTTGATGGCGAAATGAGTGGATATAGAGAATATTAAAAAATATTATAGATCAGTATGATCTGAATAATATTTTAACCATGAGGAGATGGTTATAATAATTGAAATCATTAAAAGAAGCTGGTCGTAAATCCGTTGTAAAGTATTACGATACAGTTAATTAACAGCTGATATTATACTGTGGGATAAAAGTGAATTACATTGCAATTAATTATTCATGTGGAATGAATAAATTGCTTTTGATTGTGAGTCGAGATGTACTACAATCGGGGGTTATTATCTTCAGATTATGATTTAAGTTTTCTAATATTCCACTTGAAAATGAAGTTTGAGGACTTACTTTAAATTGGGATAAAATAATTATTATTTCAATTGGAAGTACCTAGCATGTTGGATCGAAAAGTTACTTGTGCTGTGTTGTGAAGATAAGATAAAAATTATCTCGACTGGCTAACTGCTATCGCCAAGCTTCTAGTCTGTGGAAGAGAATCAATTTCTCCTTTTCAATAAAAATTCATAAAATTGAATTCATGAGAATTCCAATTTTTCCAAATATTCTGCTGTCATAGAATCAGTCTAAGATTGATCATGCTATTGTTAATTTTGGAATTAGATCACGTCTCGAGAGTGAATCTAATTTTACTCAGCCTACCATCAATTCATTCAATTCATGTATCAATTCATTCAATCATTAACATTTATGCTAATAATTGTTGTGATTATTTTTCGAAAAATCAATATTCACTTAGTGTCATTCATTCAACTGCTATTGTGTCGAATATACAATTACTTTGAAAAATTAAATTGTGATTTTTTTCGGGATGAAACAAATCTTGAAGTGAGAAAGAGAGATTGAGCAATAAATGTTCACTGATTGTGAATTAATTAGCAGATGTTATCTGTTATAATAAACACACTGTCATTTATAGCAAATGGATGGTTACTTTGGATAAGTAAATCATGTGATTGATTTCATTATTGAAATGAACAGTGAGAAGTGGAATGTGGAGTTGAGATTCATAGGTCCGATTTTATTACTGTGATATAGTAAAAAGTTTGTAATCAGTATCAGTTCGAAATTAATTAATATTATTTCAACCAAATGTACTTGTGATATAAAATCGAGATGCAACGAGCAACATCTTAACTGGTCGCTTCTTGTCAACTATATAAATTCAGTATTCCACATCATATTGTCATCTCTCATCTCTTATCGTGACCTTAAGCTGCTGATACACTGAATTAACTGTGGGTATCCATCACTCCGACACTTGTTGATTTTCTTGGACTCCAATCCACCTCTATCAACTTCTGCCTTCTGTGAAGTGTTACTTACACTGTTGTGTAGCACGTTTCTCCTTGAGAACGGGGTCTTCAATTTGGGTCTACTTCCTAGACGAGCTCCTGAGTTTGTTGGAGCTGTATCCCAGCTGACTATTGTTGAGGCCACGACGAGTTCCTGGTCGTGTAGGGGATTCGTCCCAGCTGCCTGATGCTGGAAGTAAGGCAGTGCGAGAGCACAGCCACCCGCAGGGTGGAAGTCCGGCCAAGCAGTGTGCAAGCACGGCGAAGTGAGGCAGTGCGAGAGCACGGCCACCCGAAGGGCGGAAGCCCAGCCATAGCAGTGCGCGAGCACGTCGAAGTAAGGCAGTGCGAGAGCACAGCCACCCGCAGGGCGGAATCCCGGCCATAGCAGTGCGCAAGCACGGCGAAGTAAGGCAGTGCGAGAGCACGGCCACCCGCAGGGCGGAAGCCCGGCCATAGCAGTGCGCAAGCACGGCGAAGTAAGGCAGTGCGAGAGCACGGCCACCCGCAGGGCGGAAGCCCGGCCATAGCAGTGCGCAAGCATGGCGAAGTAAGGCAGTGCGAGAGCAGGGCCACCCGTAGGGTGATTCTCGTTCAATAATAATAATTCATTAGCATTTGAATAATTGCAATATCTCAGTAATTTCCATCTGTAGACTGGCTGAACCCTATGGTTTCGTATAAAATGAGCGCTGCTATCCAGAGATTGTCAGTTTGGAGTAAGGGTAAGCATTCCTGGCCGGCAATTGGGAGGTACTGGGTTCGATTACCGGGCTGTCAAATAATATTTTAATAGTTATGCTCATCGAATTTCCATCTAGCTGTTTACGTTGATGTCAATATTTGCAGTAGCAGAAGTCTTTGGGTGAATTACAGAATTTAATTTGGATTTTCGTTTAATAAAAATAATTAGTTGATTAGCATTTGAATAATTGCAATATCTCAGTGATTTCCATCTATTTCTTGTATTAGTCTCTGAGTGAATTTTTGCCCACACCTTCTTCTACCAGAATTCCCAGTGTCGCTCTGGGCCGACAAGACTCAGTCGGCGTCTGGGGTGGGCCGTAGCAGGGGACGGGAGGCTTAGTGTGGTGTCCGTCAACCACCCTCGTTCGAGTCGGGGGTTGGAACAGGGCCTTGAGCACCTTGTTGAAGTGATTCCCTCTTTTAGAAAAGAGGGGTCGTGCATTCGCACTGCGTAACAGGGTTGGGCGGGGAGTGATAGGAGTGGGAACAGAAAATTGGTTTTTATTAATCAGCTCTTCGTCATTAAAAAATCTGGTTAGTGTATTTATTATTGAACATTGGATTTATAAAATCATTATGAAATTATATATACTGCTACATTATAATCATATAAATTCACTTCTGTTAAGTTATACGACAGTTGATGATTAATTATTAGTACACGAATATTTTCAGCTGATGGCTCAAAAGTCAAGTTTATGATTTTATTACTTGGAAAATGTAGTAATCTATTCTATTTTTATGAATGAATATTTGCATTATTGAATAAATCCTATATATTAGTTAGAATTATTGATCCTAGTATTTCACTTCAAGAAAGTATCGATAAAATTATACAAGTTTTGTAGATGGAAATCTTTCAAGAAGTTTTCTTCTAGAATTAGAATTATTTATTCAAGTAAGTTACAGGTACAATATATTCTGGTTTATACACGAATTCACAATCAATTACAGTGTAGCAGCTAATTATGCAACAAATTTCACATATTATGAAAACTTATTAATTACAATGAAGATTGAATGCAACATAAGAATATTGATAATATAGTTTTGTAATGTAACTACGTAAATTGGCAGTGTTTCAACAATGAATAAATGATAATTTCAATGAATAAATATACACCCCACTATAAATATATGTGTTGGGGTATAAGTTATTAGTTGCTTATTGCGTGTTATAATTACTATTTACAAACTTCATTCACTGATTTGGGATTAAAGTTTTTTATTATAAAATTAGTAAAAATTTATAATACAAACAAAATTATGAAATTGGTAGATGAATATTGATGTTCTATTAAGGATAATAATAAGAGAGCTAATTTTTAGAAAATAAAAAACAGTAAAGAGAAAAATGAAGAATGAATAGTTCCAATATTTACAGTCTAACTAAATTTTCACAATTTTCCACTCCAATATCAAACAACCAGGAAAATAAACTTTTCTTGAACCTGTGTCTATTGAATTCTTCCCTAATGTAACTTGGTATTGAATTGTGAATTTTTGGTCACAAATATATGTAGTTTCTTTGCCCAAATGTAGTGTTCATCCTTGGTACTATCAAATTCGTGTTTCTCTGCCTTGCTTGATGGTTATGATCTGCCAGTCTCATGTGTTCGTTGTTTCTCCTCATTCGCGTGATGATAGCCTGGATGTAGAGTTGTCTTACACTCAGTACTTTACTGTCCTTGAAAAGAATGTTCGTGAGGAATTGATTGTCCTTGAAGCCTATTATTTTTAGTATTCGTTTTTGAAGTTTATAGAGAGGTTCAACATGTATAAAATTCGTAGCTTCCCAGATAATTATGACGTATCTTGAAATTTATTGCACTAAAGAAAAATAAACAGTTTTTAATGTCCAATAGTTGAGGATTTTACGGAGTTGATAGAATTTGTAGAGAAGCTTCCTGATCCGGGTAATTGATAGATTAATGTGCTTGTCCCATTTGAATTTGTTGTCCACTATTGTTCCTAGATATATTATTTCATTGACTTGTTGAATTGAAGGGCAATCACACGGGTTGTTGGTGCTTCCACAGTGATGCAGGATTATTGAGGAATCCGGTGGTCTCGTCCGTTCTGTCAGAGAAAAGGCTAAAAATTTCGTTTTTGTTGTATTTACTGTGAGCAAATTTTCTCTCAACCATTTATCGACTTTCATCACTTCTTCCTGTGCCAGATTAAAAACTTCCTCCCAGGTGTTTCCTTCAAATAGCATACACGTATCATCAGCAAAAGCTATTACTCTTCCTCTTATCTCAATTGAACATAGCTCATTTGCATATGCCAAATACAGAATTGGCCCAAAAACTGTTCCTTGGGGAATCCCAAACTTCATCGTTTGCTCTGAACTGAGATGTTCTCCAACCTTGACTTTCTGACGCCGGTTACAGAGGAATGATCTAAACCATTCTAGAGGAACTTCTCTAATTCCCATGGCTTCTAATTTCTCCAGCAGCAAACTGTTATTAACAGGGTCAAAAGCTTTAGCTAGGTCCAGGAACACTGCTGCACATTTTTTGTTATTTTCCAGCTTATCTGTGACAAAATTTGATAATTCTAATACCGCATCTTCTGTACTCCTCCCCTCATGAAAGACAAATTGATTCCTAGATAGTAATTTTTTTTCATTCCCATGAAATTCACGAGACGTTTCTTTATCAGTTTTTCCAAAATCTTAGAAATATTGCTTATAAGTGAAATAGGCCTGTAATTGGTGGTATTTGTTTCATCGCCTCCTTTATGTAATGGTCTAACACATGTCTCTTTCATAGCTTTTGGAAAAATTCTCTTTGACAGACTTAAATTAAATATTTATGTGGATTAATGGTTTTACAATTTCATTTTTTATCGACTTCAATGTTCTATTATTGATTCTATCAAGTCCTGGAGCACTGTCATTTCGCAAACTACTAATAGCTTCAAGAAGGTCATCTTCAGTTACTGGGTGAAAGTAGATGGAGTGTAGAGTTCTTGTGACAGGTTTATATTGGGATATGATTTGGTCTAGTGGTTTTCTCAAGAAATCTATTATTGTCTCCACCATTTCTTCACCTACATTTGTGAAAAAGTTATTCATGTGGTTGAGCACAGTTCCTGGATTTTCCTTTAGATTCAAAATCCTATCATCTTCTTTAATAGCACTCAATTTCATTTTTGTTTTTGATTTAGAGTCAATAGCATCTTTGATCACTTTCCAAATTTTTTTATTATCCTTTCCAGCTTCATACAGTTTCTCTCTTTAGTATTGGTCCTTTTTTCCATGAATTGAAGCTGTGAGTGTATTCCTATATCGACGATAGAAGTTGGTTGAGTTAATGTTGTTTGGGTCTTCCTTTCTTCTTTTGTTGAGTAGATTTCTGGTTCTTATTGCTGCTACTATACCTCTTGTGATCCATGGTTTGATGGGTTTGTACTTCTTTTGCCGCCGATGCTGCTTGATATTATTTTGTATATGTTGTCTCAGAGTTGATAAGGTGTCATAAGATGTATCTGGATTATTATATACACAATCTGGTGTCTTCCATGAGTATGGTCTCCGGGACGGGAAAAGCGTTCCCAATCGTCACTGGATGTCCTCTTGCTATTCCCGATGGAAGTTGCAAGGTAGAAGAGCCCTGGAACCGGGCGTCACTTGCGGTCGCCGAGTCCAACAGCTTGGTCACCGGTTTCTCCTGAGACCAGGATCGATGTCTCGGGGTCGGGAAAGGGCTTTTCAAGCTTTACTCGAGGTCCTCTTGCTATTCCCGATGGAAGTAGCAAGGTAGAAGAGCCCAGGAGCCGGGCGTCACGGCTGGTCACCGGGTCCCTCACCAGGGGAACCGGCTGTCTCCTGTGGCCAGGATCGGTGTCTTGGGGTCGAGAAAGGCCTTCACAAGCATTACTCGAGGTCCTCTTGCTATTTCCAATGGAAGTAGCAAGGTAGTATAGCCCTGGAACCGGGCGTCACGGCTGGTCACCGGGTCCTCCACCTTGGGAACCGGCTATCTCCTGCGGCCAGGATCGGTCTCTCGGGGTCGAGAAAGGCCTTCTTAAGCCTTACTTGAGGTCCTCTTGCTTTTCCTGGTCCTCTTCGTGAAGTTTCTGGGTCCAGTCAGGTTTTAGCCCAAAACCAACTTGTCGCTACTGGTCGAATCAGGCAAGCTGGCTGCTAGAGGTTGCAGAAGTGGTCGTACAATACTTGCCTTCCTGCGAGTGTTGTTTCTTGGAGCTTCCAGTGTCTCCTATTATCTCCAGTAAATAGAAGGCGCAATTCGAAGTATTCAAAGGAGTAGGAGTAGACTCTGGTCACGAGCTGTACTCACTCTCTGGCTGTGTGCTGCCTTCTTCAATAGTTCTCAACCGACTGTCTGTCCTAGACTGTTCTTCTCTGCTACTCGGCAAGCCTCCCTCGGCAGCCGAGTGTGAGGGGGTAAGGGTGCGCGGCATAGTTGAGTAGTAGCTCAGTGCCTGTCTCGCTCGTTGAACTACGAGATCTTTTGATGAGATTACCGAGCGTCTTCAAAACTAGCTCTAAAATCAATTCCCTCACTAGTTCCTACACACTGTTCCTACTGAGGGAAGGGGTGAAAGAAATGGGAAGGAAGGGGGAGGGTGATGATGAGAAGGGTATGCAATATACATATATCCCCAAACACCGGGTACATGCTGTCGCATGTTCTCGGCTCGATCCTATTGGAGTAGAACTGCTTGGTCGCGCCGTGCTCTCGCACTGCTTAGATGCGCCGTGAAAACTGATCAATTAGGGGTGAAAATGTCCAATAGTTCATCAAATGTTTGTTGTTTGTGTAAAATTGTAGTATTTTTTTTTTGCTTTTCACACAGATAATGTTCAGTGTAAATAATTGAGAAATTTGTGTGAATAACCATTGTTGAGATATTTCAAAGTTATCTTGAACTTTATCATTCTGTTATCTCATCTACAGGATAAGTCGCCATTTTCAATGTGCAAAGAGTAACATCAAAAATATACCTACAATATTCCAGTCAGGAGGATTATTCATAAGCTTATTCATATGAAAAGATAATGATTATTGATTTTTGATATCCAATATGATTCTTTTTCCAATTTTCAACCTAAATTTAATTGAAAAATTTTCATAACGGCAAGGGAAGTTGTGTGAGTGCGCCACAGCAGATTCTTCTTCTGAAGACTAATGCTCGCTTTTGATGGTGGTCCAATGGAAATCCATTCTCGAAATTGATCGAAGAATAAATAATTATACAAGAGAATGGAGACCATGATCTTATTCACCTCAACTATCGGCTTATCAATATTTATTCAAAAAGAAAAAAAAATACTTCCGGTTGTCAATCCATCAATGTGTTCTTCCGATCGAATTCGAAATTTTTAATTACTCTATTCTACCTACAAACATAAGCTACTCTCAAACGTTTTCATTCTGGAGTAGATCCAATTTTATGCACTCATTTTACAATAAAAGTATATAGCTTAATCTACGATTATGGAATAACATCATAGTACTCTTTTTTGAAAAGTTATCAATATAAAATAACAGATATTGAAAGCAGAACTTGAAACAACTAGTCAAGAAGATAGCTTAATCTATATAATTCCATAGAATGAATTCAGATTGTCCTATGGAGTGCAAGATAAGAGTATATCACGTGTCATAGCGTTGGAAGACATCAGTCATTCCCATACATTCATTTGTATGTATACTTTCAGTACTCTGCTATCATCTGAAAATCAAGTTTATGGGAGAAAGAAAAATTGTTATTCACTGTCCCATTGCTGGAATGATTTGTGTTAGTTCTAAATGATGGTGTTTGAATCTATTTTCGCTGTTTCAATTGCTATAGATTGTACAAGACTATAATTATCACTCGATCATTCTACCACTCTATATATATCTAATATAATATTATCAAATTCAGTCAGTTCATAACCACACAGTTCTGGACTGAACAATTCAATTATTGAATGAAGAGAGATAATTTTGCCTTTGAAAAATGTTTAGATTGGATCAATAGCGAATTACCAATAGCAATTAATTCTCATCACAGTGTATTTCTCATTGTTGTAGCACTCCTAAATGAATTGCAAACACCTGCTACTCTTGCGCAATTACGTAACAAATTGATATCAGAAGAGAGGTAAGATTAATTAGACAATATGTGCGTTTATGGGAGGTTGCAGTGCATGCACGACTTCGACCAATGACAGTGGGATGCGTTCGGTGGGAGCTTCTGACAGTTCAGTAACCGGTCGCCATCTTGGATCAGAGTGGAGTGGTATATGATCACATGAACCGCTCGAAAAGTATGCAACACAAACTGGTAACCAGGATCAAAGCCGTCCTATTGGTCGAGAGTTAGAGCACGGAGTAAAGAACACTTATAATGGTTCCCTTATTCCGGCTTAAACACTTATGGCTTCCTTATTCCGGCTTAAACACTCATGGTTTCCTTATTCCGTGGTTAGAGCATTGGTCGTCTGCTGTTAGGCCAGTTATGTTGTCTCCAAAACGTTCACGTTTACATAATTATCATGGTTATCGACTTCTATTTCTCCCTACTCTTCGAAATTGATTTCATTGTTAACAGCACGAGCCATTTAAATTAAAAAAAACTTGATCGGGAAAAAAATTAGGGCTTTTATAAGAACAAACTAATCAATATTCCAGATTTGTTGTGAAAATTCAACATAGGTCTAAAAAAATGCTATTCACCTGATGTAGTCAACATTACATTTTTGCTAATGTCTGTTGCAACCTAGATAAAAATAATATTGGCTTGGACAAGCTTGTATTATAAATTAGAATATATAAATTTCTTCAAAGTATGAATAAATAATAATTGAGATGAATATTTTAAAAAATGGACTCTGTATACGATTAATTTCAAAAGTGCACGCCAAAAACTCTAAACCAGTTCCATATGCGTTCGGTGGGAGCAAGTAGTGGTGCACCAGCAATACCTACTATTACTTAAGTAATAGTAGGTATTGGCACCAGTCACTTGCTTCATGTTTACTTGTCAATTGGTCGAAGCCGTCCGTACATGCACCGCAACCTCCAATGAACTCAATCAATATTGGGTCTGAACCTGTATATGAATGAGTATTAGGCCTAGTGTATGTTTGTATGTTTCCTAAGGACTCGCAAGCTATCGATACCTATGGAAATTAACGAATAATTATTTTGTGGTTGAAAAAAAAATCACCACTAAAGCTGGATTCCCGGTTCAGTATCAGTATATTTGTCTGTTACTTACACTAGTAGTTCTGTGAACAGTAGAACTCACGCAGTATTCTCATCCACAAGTATCTGATGTCACCTGCTGTTTTAAATGCTAACAAACTCAGTTCACGTTTGAATTTGTGTTCCATATGATGTAATTTATCCACTTCGGTGATAATCTTTTCATCTGATGAAAATTAATTTTTTTCACAATCAAAAATATTATAATTTCTTCAGCATTATTCAGCTTATTTGATTATTTTTAATCAACTATTAAAAATTAGTTCTTTCAAATGTAAGAATATTGATAGTGATAGAGCATAATAATACCATGACTGCAAAACAAAATATTGAAACCAAAAACCTTAAAGATGTAGCCTATATTATGCATCAAAGGTCTTTGATTGAAACTATCCCATATTATATCAAGCGAGCAATTCTGTATTTATATAAATATCTGGTCATTTTTCTATCTGGCTATTTTCATATCTGGTTATTTATGTTTTACGGATCTCGAAAACGGCTCTAACGACTTTTACGAAATTTGGAACATTGTAGGTTCATGATATATTCGATTGCAATAGGTCTCATTTTTTGGAAAACTCGCTGAACGACATAAAGGATAATTCATCCTTGGAGAACAGATGATAATTAATTTCGTCGTCTCTCGATAACAGAAGATGCGTGTGCCTGTTTGGGAGAGAGTCGATATTATTTCCAGCTTTGTAATCATAGGCTAATCAATCAGCAAGAAATTTTATCTAGCTAGACAATTTAATCGATTTGATCAACATAATCTGATTTGTTGACATGACATGATAATCCTCCTAAAGCTGGAGTATATCATTATTTTCAAAGTTGATAATTTTTCTTTGACAATTTCAAGTAATTAGTGAGTGTTATTTTGTTATTCAATTTGGTTTGTAAATAATCTAAATTATATTTTTTTGTTTTCAAATGTTTGAAAAGGAAATTGAACCTGAATTCTAGTGTATGGAACATAACCTACTTTCTGGTCTATTTATAGAGTATAAATCAAAATTCAGGAAAGAAACAGTTTTGGGCTGTGCCTGTTAGTACTTCCCCAATCATTTTAAAAAATTGTGTTCGATTCATTTAGGCGAGCGATGCGAGCCCGCTGATCTCATTTTCGGACGAACCAGTCGGAGCCGATCGGGCGGAGCCCCCTGGCTAGACGGATATGGCGAGCGAAGCGAGCCTGACGGCTAGTACATAATATACAATGTACCTAGAATACAAGGTAGTAGCCACATAAAGATGCGCAGTAACAAATCCAAACCAGCTGGTCGGTGTCACGTCAGTGGTGCTCTAAAATTCTATACTTCCTATCTTTTCAATGTTAAATTGAGCAACTTTGTGAATGTTTTTCCCGAAAAAAACATAACTTTCATGTCCTATCGACATTCCCTACGATTTATAAAATATTTATCTACAATTTTTTTAGAAATTCAATACTTTTGGACGGCTGGATCTTTCAGAATGTTCGATATTGTAAGAGCCTGCACATTGAATACCTGTTGCTCTCTTATTGAAAATTAACATGCTTTCCCTGGCTCTTTTGTAATTCAATTACTCAAGTGATGAATTTGATAAATCGATCATAAAATAAGAAAAACGTGAAAACATTACTAGAGTAAAACATTATTAGAATATAATATTATTTCTCTCAAAATCCTTGATATCTTGTCTGTGTAGCCTACTGTATATTACATAGAATCAGTAGAATAGAACATCTTGCCGGTTGAACATCTTCAATCCTTAAAGAATGCACTCTTAATTTTATTCCAAAAAATGATGTACACATATCCACATACTTTAACCAGGCGATGGTTGTGTGCTACGGTCATATAAAATATTCATATTTATTTTCAGCAACTTTGTAAGTCATTTTATAAAAAGTACATAACTTTCAAGTCCCATCGACATCTCCTACGATTTATAAAATATTTATCTTCAATTATTTTTATAAATTCATCACTTTTGAACTCCTAGAATCTCCCATAATGCTCGATAATGTAAGGGCCTACCGGTTTGGAGATACAGAACTCTCATTTTATACTACGAGAAGGGATAATCTAGAATGAATAGATTTAATTTGGCAAAATTTTAAAAGATGAATGGCTTCAGAAGTTTTCTACTGGAGTTTTTTTATTCAAAGTTTTAATATCCCAACAATTATAAAGTTGAAAAAAATGTACTGAATGTAGCCTATTTCTCCTAGTAATAATTTGAATGATAATATAGGCCTATATTTTTTCAATCACTGTTTTATCATCATAATAGTTAGGGTTGGCTTGAATACTTCAATAGCTATCTTGAACTTTCTCGTTATTCATTACGATGTACACATTCGAGCTGTTTCCTTTGTTCATTGTGATATTCTTCTGCAATCTCAACCAATATCTATCCTTTCAAAATTGATTCTAATACCAATCTCAATGCAGAAGTCATATAAAGGAAAAGCGAATATTAATTTGATAAAAGTTCAAGAGCGGTTGCAGAGAATAAAGGCTGTTAGTGCAGGGCATTTTAACAGTGATTTGGAAGGAAAATGTGGATGATCAATGGATGAAGATGGTAAGCGCGCCACTTTCCTTCCTTATGATATTTGATGATTTTGTTTGTTATAAACAATCAATTGGATCGATCAACAATTAAATTTCGAATGAATTTTCGATAAAGAACTCTGGATTCAAAATTATTACTACTCAGTGACCAAGGCACAATCTAGAAACATACTTTTCATCACATATACATCACTCACACTCTATCTGGAAGAAATCCCCAAAAAGGAACAAAAGAGAGTGTATGGGGTGATAGTACAACACTCACATCATAAATGCATTATGAACTGAGTAAATTACAATTTGAAAAAATATCTTTAAATATGCCCAACTCTGGTTATAGGAGAAGAATGTAAAGATTGATAAGAATATTGGAATTTACCACACATCATCCTGTTTTAAGTGTATGAGAGTTCAATTATGATTTCTAGAATAGAAATGCTCTCCGAGTTGGTTGAAAAGATTGTCCTTTCGTGGTCTTTCAAACAGGCATGCAACCGATCACTTGTCTTATAGAATTATCAAGTTTATTAGAATAAATATATTGTATGATACTTATAGTATGAATCCATATTCATACCCATACTTTCCAATGTATGATTCATTTTCATTAAATACATTATTATTGGTGCCGCTCTGTTTCGACATCTTCGGAGAGAAACCCTTTAAGAACATCGTTACCATCTATAGCAACCCGAAGATGTGCGCCTCCATGTTGGTGCGGCTGGCTAACACTTACTCCCATGAAGGGTACGGAGTAAGTCAACCGAAGCGAAACAATCAAGGGTAGACAGCACTCGTAAGCCGTGGTGAAGGCAAGCTGTCTAGGAGAAGGTAACTCTAAACAAATCCCTGGTCCTCCAGGTTGGGGGTTGGGCGAAGTGTTAACTGCTCCACCGTAAAAACTCATTGTTAGGAAACCTACACAGCAGCCTCGGACGGATCGGATTTCAGGAAAAACAAAACGGCAAGCGAAGAAACGTAATTATTTGGTATTTGGAACATGGAATGTGAGGACAATGTTGAGAGCAGGGAAAAATGAATGAAATTGCTGAAGAAATATTGAAATATAAATTTGATTTGGTTGCATTGCAAGAGGTATGATGGAAAGGCCAAGGAAGAATTGGTAAAAGCAACTACTCTCTCCTGTATAGTGGTCGAGAGCAACGAACTGGGATGTTCGGAACTTCCTGATGGAGTTCAAAGCATTAAATGAGAGAATGTGTCGAGTACGTCTTAAGGGAAAATTCAGAAATGTTTCTGTTCTTTCAGTCCACGCTCCCACGAACGAGAAAAATATTGCTGAAAAAGAAGTATTCTATGAACAATTGGAAGATGTATGTGCTGAAATATCTAAATATTATCAATTGATTGTTATGGAAGATTTCAATCCCCAGTTTTAAAAGGAAAGTTACTTACAGCAAGTGGCAGGGAAGTATACTCTGCATGGAAAAACAAATGAGAATGGGTTTCTTCTTGGTCAGTTTACCATCAGAAATGACATGCAAATTAGGAGCACTCAATTCCAACATGAGAGTTTTCATCTTGGAACTTGGAAATCACCAGCTGTAACAACATTCAATCAGATTGATCACGTGATAGTTGATTCCCGTAATGCATCATTGATGTAAGAAGCTGTAGGGACCTAATTGTGACTCTGACCATTTCATTGTGAAGGTAGTAGTGAGACAGAGACTGTCAATGGCGGATGAACAAATGGTTATGCCTATAAGATGGGATGTTGAAAAGCTAAAGAGTGAAAGAGTCCGTAGTGAATACCTCAGATTAATACAGGAAAAAACTTTGAGCTCTTCAGAAACAGATGGTTTTGAAGAAGTATTGACAAAGCTAGCCAATGGCCTGAAGGAAGCAGCAAATGAAGCAATTGGTAAGAAAAGATGGAAAAGGAATGAGGGATGGTACGATGATGAGTGCAGGGAAGCAATTAGAGAGATGAATGAAGCCAGATCTCGAATGATACAACGAGAAACAGGGAGAAATTAAGAAGATTACAAGGAGAAACGAAGAATTGCCAATAGAACATGCAGGACAAATAAAGAGAAGCTTTGAACAAACTGTTAGAAGAAATTGAAAGCTTATATAAACAGAATGAGACGAAAAAGTTCTATAGAGCGATGGAAAAAGTAAATGAAGAATATAGACCAAGAATTATTTCATGCAAAGACAAAAGAGGGAGAGTTGTGAATGGAGAGGATAATATCATGGAGAGATGGGCAGAGCATTTCAGAGAACTGTTAACAGTAACAGATATCAATGAGGAGAATGTACATGAAGGAACAGGGGAGCCACTTAGTAATGAAGCGGAGTTTGTTGCAGGGCCAACATTAGAGGAGACAGAAATGGCTGTAAAGCACCTAAAGAAAGGCAGGTGGCCAAGATAATATATCGGCAGAAATGATAAAGTATGGTGGTGATGACACAGTCAAGAGAATACATATGAGCTGATAAGTATGATATGGAGAGATGAAACTATGCCTCAAAATTGGAACATAGGTATAATATGTCCAATTTTTGAAAAATGCGATAGACTGGACTGTAATAACTATCGTGGAATAACTCTTCTCAGTGTAGTTTATAAAGTCTTATCAAGAGTATTCTTAACAATAGAATTAAGGCCTACACAGAACAAGTGCTTGGAGAATATCAATGCGGATTCCGGCCAGAAAGGGCAACAGCAGATCAAATCTCTGCAATCCGGCAAATCGCAGAAAAGTTTCATGAGCATGACCTGGATTTACATATCTTATTTATTGACTTCAAGCAAGCCTTTGATAGCGTATTGAGAAGTGAGCTGTGGGAAACATTGGAGCAATACGCCTTACCAAAAAAGCTCATTAGTCTAGCAAATATGACAATGAGTAGGACTGCAGCAATGGTCAAAATTGGTAATAAAAGGAGCAGCACTTTTGAATTTAACACAGGTGTCAAACAAGGCGATGGACTATCTGCAATGCTATTCAATATTGCATTGCATAGAGCTATGGAAGGATTAGACAGGTGAAATATATTCCACCGAATGTATCAGGTATGTGCATATGCGGACGATGTAGCAATAATTGCAAGAAGGAAAGATGTCCTACAAGGAACGTATTTGTTGTTAGAAAGAGAGGCGAATGAGATTGGCTTGATAGTGAAGGAAAGAAGAACGAGGTATATGAAAATATCAAGTAGTCGAGCAAGAAGAATTCCACGAAACCTCCAAATTGGAAATAAAATCTTTCAAGGTGTAAGGAACTTCAGCTACTTGGGGGTTGAACTGAATAACAAGAACAAGATGGGTTACAGCATAAAGCAAAGAGTATTGGCTGGAAATAGAGCATACTTCAGTAACATGAAACTTTTGAAGAATAGGCTCATATGTAGAAACACGAAACTTAAAATATATGAGAGCCTAATTTGACCTGTTGTAACGTACGGCAGTGAATCTTGGACGTTAACAAAAGAAGACAAAAACCATTTAGGCATTTTGAAAGGAAAATCCTAAGAATGATTTATGGTCCAGTTAAAGAAGGATAGGAGTGGAGGAGAAGAACTAATTCAGAGCTCGAGGCATTGATGAAAGGCCGAAATATTGTAAAATTCATAAAGGCACAGCGGCTTAGATGGTTTGGACATATCTGTATGCCTAAAATAAAATACCTGAAATAATATTCAAGGAGAGGCTACATTCAAGAAGAAGGATAGGAAGGCCGAGAATAAGATGGGAAGATGAAGTGAGAGACGATCTCCAAAAAATGGGATATAGAGGATGGAGACAATTAACAGAGGACCGAGAAGCGTGGAGAGCTGTAGTGGAGGCGGCCAAAGCTCATATTGGGCTGTAGTGCTAAAGAAAAAAAAGAAACATCATTATTGGATCATGAAGAATTCATTTTCCCTTTCACAAATAAATAAAAAATCTGGTGTGGTGCACTCTCACAACTTTCCTTGCCGTTATGAAAATTGATCAACTGACGCTAGTGTTCCCGCGCATCTCAAGTCTACTTTTCTAAGATCTGAGCCAGCTGGTGACAGGACAATAGCGCTGCAGACAAATGAAGTCTGCTATCTCTTCATAGTGAATAATTTGATAGAATCAACAGTTGCCAACAGTTTGCAATTGAATAATCTTTTTTTTCTCTAATTTCGAGCTTATTTTCAATTTTAGGTGAAAATGCTACTGAACATTAATTGTAGAGATTTTTATGATCAATCTTTCCCACTTGAAATTTTTTGTTCAAATTGTATCTCAAGCCTGATAATTGAGAGTCTAAAATCAAACTTTGCATTGATGGTGCAGTGCTTCTGAAATTTTTCCGATATTAGACTTGTGGCAGTTGATAGAGCTTATCAATGAATTTTCTAGGTATGAATTTGATCAAAATCGTTGGAGACGTTTTCGAGAAAATCGCGAAAAACCCTGTTTTTGACAACATTTTTGCCATTTTTGCCGCCATCTTGAATTGTATTCGATCGAAATTGGTCGTGTCGGATCCTTATAGTGTAAGGACCTTAAGTTCCAAATTTCAAGTCATTCCGTTGATTGGGAGATGAGATATCGTGTACACAGACGCACATACACTCATACACACACACACACACACACACACACACACCACACACACACACACACACACACACACACACACACACACACACACACACACCACACACACACACACACACACACCACACACACACACACACACACCACACACACACACACACACACACCACACACACACACATACAGACCAATACCCAAAAAACACTTTTTTGGACTCAGGGGACCTTGAAACGTATAGAAATTTAGAAATTGGGGTATCTTAATTTTTTTCGGAAAGCAATACTTCCCTTACCTATGGTAATAGGGCAAGGAAAGTAAAAATGAGAGTTTCACAATAAGAGAACAAGTATCAATTAAGAATTCCTCTTACAAATAATAAATGAGGAATATTTATGTGTTTCACAATACGAGAGCAAGTATTCAATACAATTCTCAAGCATTGAGAATTCCCAACGCCGTATAATGCTTTAATATATTCGCCCTCATATTTAGTTGTAGTTTCCAATTAGAGAGATTCAACCAGAAAACTATTTCCTGATGAAGTATGTGAAAGCCATAATTTTCCTGAAAAAAGAGATTCTCCAAAGGGATTGGGCAAGATGTTCTATTGATTCTACATATAATATACAGTACACGGACAAGATGAAGGATTGTGAGAGTAATAATACTATAGTACAATCAATGTTTTCACGTTTTTAATTCCTTATTCAATGATCGATTTATCAAATTTATTAGCATTGAGTAATTGAATTACAAAAGAGCCAGGGAAAGCATGTTAATTTTTAATAAGAGAGCAATAGGTATTCGATGTGCAGGCTCTTGCAAAATCGATCATTCTGAAAGATTCAGCCGTCCAAAAGTATTAAATTTCTAGAAAAATTGAAGATAAATAATATTGTATGAATTGTAGGAGATGTCGATGGGACTTGAAAGTTTTTTACTTTTTGCGAAAAAGACTTACAAAGTTGCTTAATTTAACATTGAAAAGATGGGAAGAATAGACTTTTAGAGCACCACTGACGTCACACCGATCAATCTGACTCTGATCATTAAAAGATCGAGATGCGCGAGGCCAGTACCTTCTATTCTAGGTACCTTGATATATATATCAATATACCTTGATATATATATGATGTTGGAGTAGTGATATTGGATTATTGGATTATGGAAGAATTCCTTTTTCTCATATTATCCTTAAAATGCAAAATTTAAAAAAAAACTTGCTTATACATCGACGCGCAGTTAAAAAAGGAATATTTCTGCCAAATCTCATAGAATCTTATCAACGCGTTTGGCCGTAATTGCGTTACATACAGACGGACAAAAGAGAATCCGACTTAAAACATAGACCTCACTACGTTCTATCAATTACTATCCACATGAGTTCTAATTCATACCCAGACGCACAGAGTGAGTATGGATAGCTCCATAAGATACTCAGGGGGGGATGATGTGCCTATTGGAGCAAACATGTACACTGATACTGAGGTGTTGAAATTTTGTAATGGTTTTTGACCAGATATTGAAGGGATGTTTTTTAAATTGAGGTTGAATTCCTGAATACTAGTAGCTCTGTGAACAGTAAGTTACAATGAACTGTTCTTATGTTTTCTCAAAAATTGATAAATAGTTTATCAATTTAAAATGAATAGAAAAAATCCTAAATAAACATAGAACTTCCTGTCCTATCGTACCGTGACTTGTCGTCCCGGAATGTGAGTGTGAGCGCTGTTATCAGGTCTGACTGCCGTCGATACGCCAATCCAATCAACCCATCAGAGAAAATTCAGTGTTGCCGTGTTGGGGAAATATATAATACAGGAAATATAATATAATATAATATCATATAATACAGGAAACCACTACATCAGACACCCTTATCCACCAGACCTCCAATCACCCCACTTAACAGAAACATGCTGTTTTCAAAACAATGATCCATAGACTAAACACCATCCCCTTATCAACAGAAGATTACAGTAAAGAGCTCAACACAATGAAATTCTTGGCCCATACTAATGGCTATGATCCACTACTCATAGACAGAATCCAACAGAAAATGAAAAGAAAAACTCAAAAACCCAGCACTGAACATAGCAAATTCATAACACCAACATACATAAACTCAAAGTCCAACAGATTAGCAAAGAATTTCAAAAAGGCAGGATTCAATATAGAATTCCAAACCAAAAACAAGATCAAAAACCTACTAATCACAAGAGAACAGAAACAAAACTTATACGAAAACCCAGGGGTATATGAACTCAAATGTTCAAATTGCCAAAAATACTACCTTGGGCACAGTGGCCGTTCATTTGAAGAAAGATTCGAAGAACACATCAACAACCCCGCATCAGCATTTGCTACCCACTTAATAGGAAACAATCACACCTACACAGACAAAGCTACAAATTTAGAAATTCTACTTATCAGGAGCAAAGGGCCTGAACTAAACACCTTGGAACAATTTGAAATATATAAAAGAGATCCCCCTAAAAGAGACCCCCACAACATTCTTAATGAGCAAACAAACTTCAAATCACACAGCCTCTTCAACCTCCTACTCCAATAATCCACAAATTCAAAAATTCCCGCCACTCCCACAACCCACGCTGCTTACTAACCATATGTATTCAACAACGGAAGTGACAGCCAGTGTTGATGAAGGAACTAGTGTCCGAAAGCGCTACACTAATGTAAGTAGAAGCTAATAGCTTTCATTTATATAAATACCTGACTGCTATGTCGTAAATTATTGATCAAAGTGATTATTAATATAAACATATAAACAGAAAGAGGAATGCATAACCGTCGACTTGAATCTTACAGCTCACTTCGCTCGGTCAATGAACAGACCTATTGGAACTCAATTATTGTTTGGATGACCAGCTGATAGCAATTACTATCAATTTGCAGACTGATGAGAGCTGGACTAGAAATTTGTGCACCTCCCAGTGGGTGGACGAAAGACGACTTGAGACGAATTGCTGAGCCCAAGGTCGTCGACCACCTTGCTGAGTCGCTGGGTGTATCTGATGGTAGCAGCCGGGCTTCAACTCGAGGTAAACTCGAGGTCTTTATGTTATGGGGTCAGTGGAAATGATGGGATGGCATCTTCGCCTTCCATACTCCTCCACCTTGTCATCTGCCAACTCCCAGTAACTATCCTCACTCCCTCAGTTATTCTCAATCCTATTCCACATCCTCACTCTCCCATATAGTCTACAATCTCTAGACAATAGTCTTTACTCAAATCTCTGCTCTAGCACATTCCCTCCCAGACACATACTCCACCATTCTAATATTACTGTAGCCTACCGGTAGAACAACTGCCAGAAGGATATATTCATTTTTGTAATTTTTATGTTCCTCTGGTTTTTATTCGTTTATCCTTTCTTCCCCATGCTTCTACTTAGGTTTATTTCTCCTCCCTGTTTTGTTGTTCAACTATCTTTCATCTTTCCAGATTACATCTTCTGATTACATCTAGGTTTTTCAAACCTAACATTATGTGCCACAAGGATTTGGTCTATTGGCATTGATTGGAGATTGTTAATGATCTGCATGAAATGAATATTGATATTTTTTTTTTAAAAAGCAAACATATACTGCAAGGAGGGTACAATTTGCGTACGAGGACTAGTTGATAGTCCGAGTAAAGGGGATAGGTCCCTTTCAGGACCAACCTTGGTGACAAAATCTCAATCAATATTGATAGCTTTCCTAATTGGATAAGTATTTACTGGTGGATATTGTGAGAGGCATGAAAACTTATTTATTAATGATTCTTATTATTGGTTATTGGTGAGGCTGTCTGCAGACCTGTGATTCAGGGGATGAAACTTATGATTGATGGACCACATATTTAATACGGTGGTGCAATCTTTGTGAGAGAGGGACTCAGAATAACATCTACTGCATTGACAGAGTTGAACAATGTGGAAATTCTTACAGTTCAAACAGCACAGTTTCCAATCACCTCAGTATACACAAGCCATCACAAGCATGTTTATGCTCCACTGAGCCTGACAATTTCTCATAACATAATATCAAATAAATTAGGTTTTTGAGTGATTTTAACTGTCATAGTGAAGCTTAGAGTTAGTAACAGTCCGATCAGAATGGTATATAATTGGGCACAGGGGCTTGAACTGGAGAAATTCAATCATATCATGACCCAAAATTTCCATCATCATTCAATAGTGGCCGATGGAGGAGGAGTTACAACCCTGACAACATCTTTGTGAACAGTAGGTTAGCTAGCAGTCCAGTGCACTGAATCTGTTAATCACCCAATCTCACACACTCAACATAGATAGATCTTTTGTGTCAGTGTGTCAGTGCAGTTTCAAAATCAGAGTAAGTGTCTTTCACAGTCCGGCTTCTTATGGCTTAAAAACAGGGTTTCGTGGGAAGTTCGTGGAGATGGAAACAGACCCGAATATTCCGATTCCAGGGTACCTCAGGATATCCGAACCACTTGATGCGCATTTGGGGGTCGCGACTGGGCCGCGTAATGGCCGATTCAAAATGGCGGAATTGATTGAAACAGCATTAATTGGAACGGTCATAGAATAAAAAATGGTTACCATCCATGATAGAGACCTCTAGTGAACGCGAATCTTATCACAATGAACTATTCTACCTAGTTTGTAGTCACACATTTCCACCTAAAACATGATTTTAACCTACAAAAATGCACTTTTTCAAAAACATTTAATTTTTCACGAGAATTTCTTCTGATTAAACTACTTTCAATGACAGTTTTTTGATACAAAGTGCCGAACAAAACTTATTTGAAATGAAATTTATGATCTATTCCCGTTCGATTCAAGCTTTTATCACCTTTTGTTGTGGAGTTAAGATTTTTTCCATGATGTCATTCTAGCCGCTGAGCCAATTAACTATCATTAAATCTGAACTATAAAATCGATTTTCTCACGATTACTTCATGATAAAGACTTGAAAATGGCCTCAATATCTCCGTTACAACCAGCCAAATAAGAATATTGATGAAAAAGCAACAAATACATTCTTCATAATTATTGATAAATTCAAGATGGCGGTCATAACTGATAAATTCTATTATATCGATTTCTATTCAGTTATAGTGAGAGATATCGGATCGATTCTTCCACCAAAGTGTTTATAAATACCCAACATATAATGTTCTAGATATTAATCTGATTTTAATTACTCTTTCCATGATTGATTTAGTTTCAAAAACTTGGAACATACAATTCTTTGGGGACGAAATTTCACTTTCCACTCTGTAAATGTATTCACAGTGAACATAGCCTACTATTACTGGAACTTCGTTGTAGAATATTCCCAAAGCTTTAAAATTAAATCTTGCTGAGGGCTGTAAGTCCATTTTTCACTTCTGGAGGGTCATTGGGAGATGAGAGAAAAGTATGGTTTGCAGCCAAAGTTACATTTTTCCTTCCATATTAGGCCTATGCTAAACCCGACAATTAGAAAACCGTGTATCCCAATAATGATTTTCATCAAATGATATAGTTCAATATGATTTTAGGCCAAATACAACATTTTTGAAACAAAACTTACAGTAGTTAGAAGACAGCTTATTCATTATGTACAATATTAATAATGAATTGCCTTTTGATCTGGAAGCAAGAATTAATTACAAAATACTAAAAAAATGGATAATAAAAAACCATTTCTTCTTAATAATTGAAAGCATTATCTTATTTAAAAAAAAATATTTTGAAGCGTAGATTATTTTTTTTCTCTATTGTTGTATAAAACAGAAAACAACCAATGTAACAAATTTATTCAAGCATAACTAACTGATTGCAACTCTCACCAGTGGGCAAGGCTTAATTCCTTTTGCTGGTGATGCCAAATTACACATGAAAAGTATCTAATTATTATGATTTTGGTATCATATAATATAATTATCATATATTTATCATTAGCGTATTTTCTTCATTTTTAGTAGAGGAATAGGATCAACAGTTGGATTTATTTTGTTGAACTTAGAGTCGAGTGTGTACATCATCATCATTGCCGACAACCCCTGTAAATTATCAGCAGCAGAATCATCTGAACCGGAAATTGCAGATCTTGTTTACTAGTTTGAGCGTTCTGGTATCTAACATTGCAGCAACAGCAGCTGAATCATTAGAGCGATAAGCGGCTACCGAGTTGAGAAGGTATCTTTCTTTCATGAAATTTCTGGAATGGAAAGATTGCTCACCGGCCTGATTTATTATAGTAATTAGCAGTATGGTCATAATAGATGAACCCTTAGCATCAAGATGATCTAAATCATGACCTGTCACATGATCGGCGGCGTGATCGTCTCCTGAGACTCCTATTGGTCAGTAATCTCTTTCCCCCTGGCCTCCTAATTTTCGGCAACCCTGTACTGCTTCGAGGAGACCCGGGAGAGAGTTAGTTGTTCGGTAGTCCAGCATGTGGACTGGTCATGATCTCCTCTCCTCATGGCGTTCCCGGTACAAGTTTATCACTGGGAAGTTATTCTATTTTTACTTTCCTTGCCCTATTACCATAGGTAAGGAAAGTATTGCTTTCCAAAAAAAATTAAGGTACCCCAATTTGTAAATTTCTATACGTTTCAAGGTCCCCTAAGTCCAAAAAAGTGGTTTTTGGTATTGGTCTGTATGTATGTGTGTGTGTGTGTGTGTGTGTGTGGTGTGTGTGTGTGTGTGTGTTGTGTGTGTGTGTGGTGTGTGTGTGTGTGTGTGTGTGTGTGTGTGTTGTGTGTGTGGTGTGTGTGTGTGTGTGTGTGTGTGTGTGTGTGTGTGTGTGTGTGTGGTGTGTGTGTGTGGTGTGTGTGTGTGTGTATGAGTGTATGTGCGTCTGTGTACACGATATCTTATCTCCCAATTAACGGAATGACTTGAAATTTGGAACGTAAGCTCCTTACAATAGAAGGATCCGACACGAACAATATCGATCAAATGCAAATCAAGATGGCGGCTGAAGTGACGAAAATGTTGTCGAAAACAGGGTTTTACGCGATTTTCTCGAAACGGCTCCAAAGATTTTAATTGAATTTATAGCTAGAATAGTCATTGATAAGCTCTATCAACTGCCTCGAGTCTCATATCTGTAAAAATTTCAGGAGCTTCGCCCCATCCATGCAAAGTTTGATTTCAGATTCCCAATTATCAGGCTTCAGATACAATTTAAACAAAAAATTTCGAGTGGAAAAGATTAAGCATGAGCATCTCTACAATTAATGTCCAGTAACATTTTAACCTAAAATTAAAATAAGCTCGAAATTCGAGAAAATGTGATTATCCAATTATTGCAAACTGTTGGCAACTCTGTTGATTCTATTAAATGATTCACTATGAAGAGATAGCAGACCTCGTATGTCTCCACGTTATTGTCCTGTCAACAGCTGGCTTGGATCTTTGTTTATAATAGACTTGATATGCAAGAGAACACTAGCGTCAGGTGATCAAATCATATTGGCAAGGAAAGTTGTGTGAGTGCGCCACACCAGATTTTTTGTGTTAGAATAGAATATTAACCAGCTACCATGTAGGACACCAAAGGTGAGCAGGGAAATTTTTAGGCACTCGTTTATGTACTTAGGACCTTGTATTTACAATAATTGCCAATTGAATTGAGAAGGTGTGATTCCTATATTATCTTTGTGAGAGAGCAAAGAGCTGGTTATTTACAGTGAACGACGTTTGGATGGTTAGAAATGTTGTTAGATAATGGTGCAGGTTGAGCTAGCATTGTTTAACGGCACCATTCTCATAAAAATATTATTATTCAATTGAATCACTATTCCACTAAGGCATGTACGGTATTATATCAATTACATTAATTATTACATTTCAATGCATTTCATATATTCCAGTTTTTGGTTTTCTGGTTGTTTCAATTTATTTGTTTTTTTATATCATGCGCTACAGGCAGTAGTAGTTTCAGTATTGTTTTAGCAATCTTAATCACCTAGACTAGACTCACAGCTTTTATTTTTATTTTTTTTTCATACAATTTATTTTTATTTTTATCATTTATCATTTGAGTTGATTATGTTTTAACCTTGTTAATTATACTTTTATTATCTGATCACACAACTGGATACGTGATCAGTATAATTTCCAAGATACTATTTAATTTCTACTTTTGTAATTTGTAATTTGAGAAGGAGATAAATTCATTAATTCATTCATTCATTATTCATTTTTCATTTATTCATTTTTCATTTATTCATTTATTCATTTATTCATTTATTCATTTATTCATTTATTCATTTATTCATTTATTCATTATCATTTATTCATTATTCATTTATTCATTTATTCATTTATTCATTTATTCATTTATTCATTTATTCATTTATTCATTTATTCATTTATTCATTTATTCATTATTCATTTATTCATTTATTCATTTATTCATTATTCATTTATTCATTTATTCATTTATTCTTATTCATTTATTCATTTATTCATTTATTCATTTATTCATTTATTCATTTATTCATTTATTCATTTATTCTTTATCATTTATTCATTTATTCATTTATTCATTTATTCATTTATTCATTTATTCATTTATTCATTTATTCATTTATTCATTTTTCATTTATTCATTTATTCTTATTCATTTATGTACAATAATAATAATGGAAGCAAGAATTAATCACAAAATTCTAAAAAACTGGATAATAGAAAACTATTTCTTTTTAATAATTGAAAGAATTATTTCATTTTTGAAAACATATTTTAAAGCATGGATTATTTTTCTTCTCTATTGTTGTATAAAACAAGAAAACAACTAATGTAACAAATTTATTCAAGCATAACTAACTGATTGCAACTCTCACCAGTGGGCAAGGCTTAATTCCTTTTGCTGGTGATGCCAAATTACACATGAAAAGTATCTAATTATGATTCTGGTATCATTTATGCTGTCACAAAGTGAAATTTTGTGACGAATGGAGAATCGTCATTCAGCATATAATTTAGCGAATTTTCTTCATTCTTAGTAGAGGAATAGGGTCAACAGTTGGATTTATTTTGTTGAACTTGGAGTCGAGTGTGTACATCATCATCATTGCCGACAACCCCCTGTAAATTATCAGCAGCAGAATCATCTGAACCGGAAATTTCCAGATCTTGTTTACTAGTTTGAGCGTTCTGGTATCTAACATTGCAGTAACAGCAGTTGAATCATTAGAGCGATAAGCGGCTACCGAGTTGAGAAGGTATCTTTCTTTCATGAAATTTCTGGAATGGAAAGATTGCTCACCGGCCTGATTTATTATAGTAATTAGCAGTATGGTCATAATAGATGAACCCTTAGCATCAAGATGATCTAAATCATGACCTGTCACATGATCGGCGGCGTGAGACTCCTATTGGTCAGTAATCTCTTTTCCCCTGGCCTCCTAATTTTCGGCAACCCTGTACTGCTTCGAGGAGACCCGGGAGAGAGTTAGTTGCTCGGTAGTCCAGCATGTAGACTGGTCGCGATCTCCTCTTCTCATGGCGTTCCCGGTACCAGTTCATCACTGGGAAGTTATTCTATTTTTTGTGTTAGAATAGAATATTGTAGGACAAGTTCCAAACAACTTGAAGTTGGATCTTTCTTGGGGATTTTCTTTCTTGATAGTTATTCCTCCCAAACTCGTATCACTGGGGGTGAGCGAGTTATCCTTGGTTCAAAAACCTGGAGGGATCTTAAGTTTGTGCTACAAATAGTTAAGTGAAGAGTTTAACTATAGTAAGGTCCACGTCATAATGACAGTGGATAAGGATAGAAAAATAGCGATTATCTGAATTAATTAATTATATTTCTACACTGTCAAAAACATAATTGGAATCGTTGTGGACCTAGAAATGGATATTACCACCGGCTTTGTCGAATGATAGACAAGGATATCAAAACCAAAGTTGATCAAATACTGGTATTATAACGTGGACCTCACTATAGGCTCTATTTGTTTTGATAATGGTAAGTTCCGCATCGTTCTACTCTGTCGCTTCACGACATTTTTAACTATAATACGGGAATTGGGAATCAGTTCGCAATTCTCCGTATTTGGATCTGCAGCGATTCAGGTAACTGTATTATTGTGAATGTGCTTTTGTAATCAACACGCTATTCATTAAAAGTTTACGTTTTGAGCAAGATAATAAAATAAAAATATTAAATTTTTATTTTATTATCTTGCTCAAAAAACGTAAACTTTTAATGAATAGCGTGTTGATTACAAAAGCACATTCACAATAATACCTGAATCGCTGCAGATCCAAATACGGAGAATTGCGAACTGATTCCCAATTCCCGTATTATAGTTAAAAATGTCGTGAAGCGACAGAGTAGAACGATGCGGAACTTACCATTATCAAAACAAATAGAGCCTATAGTGAGGTCCACGTTATAATACCAGTATTTGATGAACTTTGGTTTTGATATCATTGTCTATCATTCGACAAAGCCGGTGGTAATATCCATTTCTAGGCCACAACGATTCCAATTATGTTTTTGACAGTGTAGAAATATAATTAATAAATTCAGATAATCGCTATTTTTCTATCTTAATCCACTGTCATTATGACGTGGACCTTACTATAGTTAAACTCCTCACTTAACTATTTGTAGCACAAACTTAAGATCCCTCCAGGTTTTTGAACTAAGGATAACTCGCTCACCCCCAGTGATACGAGTTTGGGAGGAATAACTATCAAGAAGGAAAATCCCCAAGGAAGATCCAACTTCAAGTTGTTTGGAACTTGTCCTACAATATGAATAAATGAATAAATGAATAAATGAATAAATGAATAAATGAATAAATGAATAAATGAATAATGAATAAATGAATAAATGAATAAATGAAAAATGAATAAATGAATAAATGAATAAATGAATAAATGAATAAATGAATAAATGAATAAATGAATAAATGAATAAATGAATAAATGAATAAATGAATAAATGAATAAATGAATAAATGAATAAATGAATAAATGAATAAATGAATAAATGAATAATGAATAAATGGATAAATGAATAAATGGATAAATGAATAAATGAATAATGAATAAATGAATAAATGAATAAAGAATAAATGAATAAATGAATGAATGAATAAATGAATAAATGAATAAATGAATAAATGAATAAATGAATAAATGAATGAATGAATAAATGAATGAATGAATAAATGAATAAATGAATAAATGAATAAAATGAATTCATTTATTCATTTATTCATTTATTCATTATTCATTCATTCATTATTCATTCATTCATTTATTCATTTATTCATTTATTCATTTATTCATTATTCATTCATTCATTCATTCATCATTCATTCATTTATTCATTTATTCATTATTCATTATTCATTTATTCATTTATCCATTTATCATTTATTCATTTATCATTTATTCATTTATTCATTATTCATTTATCATTATTCATTTATTCATTTATTCATTTATTCATTTATTCATTTATTCATTATTCATTTATCATTTATTCATTTATTCATTATTCATTTATTCATTTATTCATTTATTCATTATTCATTTATCATTTATTCATTTATTCATTTATTCATTATTCATATTCATTTATTCATTTATTCATTTATTCATTTATTCATATTGTAGGACAAGTTCCAAACAACTTGAAGTTGGATCTTCCTGGGGATTTTCCTTCTTGATAGTTATTCCTCCCAAACTCGTATCACTGGGGGTGAGCGAGTTATCCTTAGTTCAAAAACCTGGAGGGATCTTAAGTTTGTGCTACAAATAGTTAAGTGAGGAGTTTAACTATAGTAAGGTCCACGTCATAATGACAGTGGATTAAGATAGAAAAATAGCGATTATCTGAATTTATTAATTATATTTCTACACTGTCAAAAACATAATTGGAATCGTTGTGGCCTAGAAATGGATATTACCACCGGCTTTGTCGAATGATAGACAATGATATCAAAACCAAAGTTGATCAAATACTGGTATTATAACGTGGACCTCACTATAGGCTCTATTTGTTTTGATAATGGTAAGTTCCGCATCGTTCTACTCTGTCGCTTCACGACATTTTTAACTATAATACGGGAATTGGGAATCAGTTCGCAATTCTCCGTATTTGGATCTGCAGCGATTCAGGTAACTGTATTATTGTGAATGTGCTTTTGTAATCAACACTCTATTCATTAAAAGTTTACGTTTTTGAGCAAGATAATGAAATAAAATATAATATAATAAATATAATAAAACATCATCTTCTAACATCTCTCATGAAACTCCAACTTAAAACTCTTACCAACTATTTACTTGTAAACGTCCGTTGCTAAACCAGTCACCTTGACAACCGTGCTCACATGATATCCACTCAGGGCTAGCCTACATCACTATCCTCCCCTTAGAGATATTGGCCTCCAATATCCAGATTCCCTTGATATGGTGGTAGATGATTGTGTGTACAACCTTTGATTTGGTTCTTCATCCAGTTTTCCCAATCCTGTAATTATCTCCTCAATAATTATCCTCCTTACAATGTAGTACATGCTTTCCCTTGCTCTCTCTATCTTATTTTGAGCAAAAGTTTTTCAAAATTGCCAAATTCAATTCATGCAAATATCAAACAATTTGGATTCTCCTGATATCCAACGAAACTTGAACAATTAGGTATAGCAGCATGTGATCCTCAACCTTGTGAGCTTTATCGCGTCCCCACCAACGATGTCTCAAACCTCTAAATCGGACAATACTCTGCTCATCCAAACCTCAGGACATACACACTCACTCCCCGCCAGACAGCCATGCTCCTGCAGTTCCGGACAGATGTGCTTCCTCTCAGCTACATGCTGAGGACTGAGCAGTTCTATTCGAGCTAGTGACATCCTCAATTGCTCAGACTGTTTTCTCACTTATGCATGTCGTAACCACACATCCTATGTGTCACTTCCTTAGGGCACCAAACAATGTTGCTTCCGACGGTCTGTTGCTTCCAACTATTTATCTGATACTCTAGGTCGAGAGATAGATATACCCTTCTTATCTTGGAATTGTCATTGAATAACTTTTAATATCTGAAACCATTTCACAATCAGTCAGATCATTCTCAATTCATCTATTTGAATAAAATCATCCTTTATCAGAAAGAAATTTAAAATCATGAAATCTTGTTATAAAATTTTCGAATCAGTCAGATCAGGTTACAAGAACATTGACTCCAATCGTCTGTATCTCTTGTAAGCCTCATCAAGAGATTAGATTCCCCAGTGGATCACAATAACTTTTGGCACACTGAAAATGTAATTCATAAATCTCAGAGCCAACCTGAAATGCTAATTGAAGTCCAGAGCATACCAATGGCAATGATTCTCCCAAAAGTCATCCAGAATCTTCTCTTTTTCGCCATCAACACTAAAAAAAGTGTTGATTGTCTTTGAAAAGTCTTTTTTGTGTAACTAATTTTTAGTACAATTCTTTCTTTTATGGATTCAATCTCACTTCCGACACCAATGTTGTAAATGTGCTTTTGTAACTGACACTTTATTCATTAAAAGTTTACATTTTTGAGCAAGATAATCTTTTAACATCTCTCATGAAACTTAAAACTCTTACAAGTTATTTACCAAGTAAGTTATTTACAAGTCTTGTAAACGTTCATTGCTGAAACACCTTGACAACCATGCTCACATGATATCCACTTAGGGCTAGCCTACATCAGTATGTTAGGACTGGTCGCTTATATGCGTTTCCTTCTCTGTAGTAAGGTGGCCTTAAACTTAAAGATTGTATTCTCCTTGCTTAGTTTCCATACTGTAGAGTGGCTCCTGTATGTATCTCTGATTAACAGTTTCAGATTAGCTATAATTCCTAGTGGGAAAATCCCAATCCTTTTCCTAGAGAACTCAGGTGCAGCTTGAGTTTGTCCCGGTTGAAGTCATCAGAAAGCGATGTCCTTACTCTTCCACTCTCAACTTTTCCTATTCTAAAATCTTTCCAGCTCTCAGGTGTAGCTCAAGGACTCCCTGGTCGCAGTCATCAGACTGTGACGTCCTTCCTCTTCCTCTCTCTTAACTTCTCCTATTCTAAAATCCTTCCAGCTCTCAGGTACAGCTTGAGGACCTCCCGGTCGAAGTCATCAGACTGCGACAAACTACCTCCCACTCTCTCCTAATTTTCCCTATTCTAAAATCCTTCCAGCTCTCAGGTACAGCTTGAGGACCCCCAAGTCGAAGTCATCAGACTGCGACGAACTTCCTCTTACTTTCTCTCAACTTTTCCTATTCTAAAATCTCTCCAGCTCTCAGGTGTAGCTCAAGGACTCCCTGGTCGCAGTCATCAGACTGTGACGTCCTTCCTCTTCCTCTCTCTTAACTTCTCCTATTCTAAAATCCTTCCAGCTCTCAGGTACAGCTTGAGGACCTCCCGGTCGAAGTCATCAGACTGCGACAAACTTCCTCCCACTCTCTCCTAATTTTCCCTATTCTAAAATCCTTCCAGCTCTCAGGTACTGCTTGAGGACTTCCTGGTCGAAGTCATCAGACTGCGACAAACTTCCTCCTACTCTCTCCTAATTTTTCCTTTTCTAAAATCCTTCTTTATTAGAAAGGAATTTGAAATCATAAAATCTTGTTATAAAATTTTCGAATCAGTCAGATCAGGTTACAAGAACATTGACTCCAATCGTCTGTATCTCTTGTAAGCCTCATCAAGAGATCAGATTCCCCAGTGGATCACAATAACTTTTGGCACACTGAAAATGTAATTCATAAATCTCAGAGCCAACCTGAAATGCCAATTGAAGTCCAGAGCATACCAATGGCAATGATTCTCCCAAAAGTCATCCAGAATCTTCTCTTTTTCGCCATCAACACTAAAAAAATAATCTCAAACGGTTTTAAAACTTTCCCCAATTTCCTGTTGCAAATTTTGTCCCATATCAGATACAAATTCTAGCATACCTTCTTTTATCGAATTCACCATCTCGTTGAATGCTTCCATCTCCGTTTTTGACCTTGCTATTGTTTTTAAGTGAAACTTTTTTTTGTGTAACTAATTTTTAGAACAATTCTTTTTTTTATGGATTCAATCTCACTTCCGACACCAATGTTGTAAATGTGCTTTTGTAACTGACACTTTATTCATTAAAAGTTTACATTTTTGAGCAAGATAATCTTTTAACATCTCTCATGAAACTTAAAACTCTTACAAGTTATTTACTAAGTAAGTTATTTACAAGTCTTGTAAACGTTCATTGCTGAAACAGTCACCTTGACAACCATGCTCACATGATATCCACTTAGGGCTAGCCTACATCAGTATGTTAGGACTAGTCGCTTATATGCGTTTCCTTCTCTGTAGTAAGGTGGCCTTAAACTTAAAGATTGTATTCTCCTTGCTTAGTTTCCATACTGTAGAGTGGCTCCTGTATGTATCTCTGATTAACAGTTTCAGATTAGCTATAATTCCTAGTGGGGAAATCCCAATCCTTTTCCTAGAGAACTCAGGTGCAGCTTGAGTTTGTCCTGGTTGAAGTCATCAGAAAGCGATGTCCTTACTCTTCCTCTCTCAACTTTCCCTATTCTAAAATCTTTCCAGCTCTCAGGTGTAGCTCAAGGACTCCCTGGTCGCAGTCATCAGACTGTGACGTCCTCCCTCTTCCTCTCTCTTAACTTCTCCTATTCTAAAATCCTTCCAGCTCTCAGGTACAGCTTGAGGACCTCCCGGTCGAAGTCATCAGACTGCGACAAACTTCCTCCCACTCTCTCCTAATTTTCCCTATTCTAAAATCCTTCCAGCTCTCAGGTACTGCTTGAGGACTTCCTGGTCGAAGTCATCAGACTGCGACAAACTTCCTCCTACTCTCTCCTAATTTTTCCTTTTCTAAAATCCATCCAGCTCTCAGGTACAGCTTGAGGACCCCCAAGTCGAAGTCATCAGACTGCGACGAACTTCCTCTTACTTTCTCTCAACTTTTCCTATTCTAAAATCATTCCAGCTCTCAGGTACAGCTTAAGGACTCCCAGCTCGAAGTCATCAGACTGCGACAAACTTCCTCCTACTCTCTCCTAATTTTTCCTTTTCTAAAATCCTTCCAGCTCTCAGGTACAGCTTGAGGACTCCCAAGTCGAAGTCATCGGACTGTGACGAACTTCCTCCTACTCTCTCCTAATTTTCCCTGTTAAATTTGGATTTCAGTCAAAGATTAGAGATCGACCCCATCGCGGTCCTCAGACCAGCGAGAAGTTCAGGAAAACCCTATTTAAATCAGGATCTCAGATGCAGACTAGAGATCGTTCCAGTCGCGGTCCTCATCCCGGCGAGAAATTTAGGGAAAACTCCCTTATAGCTTTTCCTAAATTAGGAGTATTAGACTAGATATTATTTCTGGGAAAATCCTTGTAGATCCTTTCCTATTCTCTCATAATAGTCGACATACTGACTATCAATTTAAAAGCGTTTTGGACGATTGAGAGTGATTCCCATTCCCTTAATGGCTGTCACAGATTAGCCCTTAATAACCCGCGTGCAGTTGCTAGACTGTCGCGGAAATCCATTCTAGCAGTTTTCAGAATTTCTGAAGATCCTTTCGCAGCTACAGGCTCGCGATTCAGAAGTCCCATACCTAAAACCCTATCCTCTGAACTTTGATTTTCCCATAGTTGAAATTTATACCCCATATTTAGCTAGCAGGTCAAGCTTGCTGAGAGCTGGATCGCGATTCTCAGATTGCGAAATATTGAACAAGTTCCCGTTAGTTATAGGGAAGAAAAACTCCACTAATAAATCTCTATCTCCCAGACCCAAAAAAATATTCTCTTCATCTGAAACTCTATACTCTGTATCCTGTACTATATACTGCATACACTTTACCAATAATATTAATCCAATACCGGGTGCGCGGATCCAGTCTGCACACCGACAGCATGCAGTTACAAATTAAGAAAATCCTAACAAAATTCCATACCGTTCCTTATTGAACTCCACCCTGGATTCTCCCTTCTATAACCTTTATCCCGGGCTTGCAGGTATAGCTCTGCTCGCCGTCAACTCGCAGTTGGTTCAGATTGCGTACTACTTAACAAATCCTGAATTATTGAATACCACTAACATCCTAATAGTTCCGACATACTTTTACCTCATAGCCCTCACTCTCAATCCTATAGTAAAACCTCTTCCCGGGCTCGCAGATCCAGTCTGTCCGCCGTTAGCTCGCAGTTGGTTCAGATTGCGTACTACTTAACAAATCCTGAATTATTGAATACCACTAACATCCTAATAGTTCCGACATACTTTTACCTCATAGCCCTCACTCTCAATCCTATAGTAAAACCTCTTCCCGGGCTCGCAGATCCAGTCTGCACACCGACAGCATGCAGTTACAAATTAAGAAAATCCTAACAAAATTCCATACCGTTCCTTATTGAACTCCACCCTGGATTCTCCCTTCTATAACCTTTATCCCGGGCTTGCAGGTATAGCTCTGCTCGCCGTCAACTCGCAGTTGGTTCAGATTGCGTACTACTTAACAAATCCTGAATTATTGAATACCACTAACATCCTAATAGTTCCGACATACTTTTACCTCATAGCCCTCACTCTCAATCCTATAGTAAAACCTCTTCCCGGGCTCGCAGATCAAGTCTGTCCGCCGTTAGCTCGCAGTTGGTTCAGATTGCGTACTACCTTTATAATTATAATTATCTATAGGGATCAGAAATCCGGATCCGTCTCCTTGGCTAGGGTTACCTCAATCTTCCTTAACACCCAACCTGAATTCCAAGAGCCGAGGGCCGAATCGGCCAGCAACGGCACACAGACACACGATCTCCCCTCCAAGGTTAATACCTCCCGACAGAAACAGAGGGTAAAGAACCAAGATAGGGTGAGAAGTGTAGGTCCGGTATCTCCACCAGCCAGTACGGACACTGACCCCGACCCATACCCGGTTGTAGCTGTTCCGCATCGTAGCAATACTTCGCGAATATTAGATAACCTAGGGGGTGGAATAGGCGTATCTAATAATGCTTACTTTCTATTTTATCATTTTATACTTTTAATTATAAAATTATGTTTTCTCTTTTATCTGTTTTGAATATATATTTATTGTATGGCAAATAAATTTTTTGATTTGAATCCTTGAAGGTACTGACTTCGAAATCGTATCAATCTTAACTGGTTTATGGGATTGATTTCATATCCATGATGGCAATCTTGAAAATAGTTGTCATCATGAAAAACAAGATGGCTGCAGAGATTTGTAGATTTTTACAACACTGCCTGTAAATATGGAAATGCTAATGATACCGGAACTTTTTCCCACAGAATTGTTCAGAATGGAATCTACTATAGAATTGAATGAATAGTTTCTGGTTTATATTATATATAACGTGAATTACTAAGCTGAATAATTATTGTAAAAGTCTATAAAATTCTGCCGCCATCTTGTTTTTCAATGAAGACAAAAACATTTGCGAACTTGATCATAAATATTCTCTCTCTCTCACTCTCTCTCTCTCTCTACAAGTGATTTCAAAGTTCTCTCTCTACAAGATTACAAATTGATACTATATTCAAGTCTGTACCTTGAAGGAGTCGTGAGATACAATTTTTTCACTTGTTAGTTTTGATGTATGTTGGAAAATTCTTGATTTTCCTCCTCAAGCTGTAATTTTTTTTCTTCTCGTGCCGCTCCAGGCATCAAAGATTGACCAGTCTTCAACTGGACGTCATTTGAAATTCCATGGAATAGTCTTCAACACTGTGCCAATAATATTCGTTTTTGTTCACTGCTACGACATTAACAGGGTCTCGATCTCGAATAAAATCAAGTCCAGAAAAAAATCAGACTCCAAGTTTAATTATAGTTAAATCTTAAATGAAATGCGTGGATGCGTAGTTTAAATGAGAAGAATCTCAAATATTGTTGTATGATTGCTTTAAACTACCAGATGGCGGGATTGATCTGATACCTCAATATGAATAGAATTACAAGCGATTTCTTGAATCAAAGGGAATCAAACAAATTTTTGCAGCCATCTTGTTTTTTCATGATGACAACTATTTTTAAGATTGCCATTATGAATATACTCTTTCTAGACATGATGACAAAGAGATTGATACCATTCCCAAGTCTGCACCTGCAAATATTATTGAAATACTCTGTTTTCTAATTGTCAGGTTTAGCATAGACCTAATATTGAAGGAAAAATTAAACTTTGGCTGCAAACCATACTTTTCTCTCTTTTTCCAATGACACTACAGAAGTGACAAATGGACGTACAGCAATCAACTAGATGTAATTTCGAAGCATTGGGTATATTCTACAACGTAGTTTCAGTAATAGTAGGTTATGTTCACTGTGAATACATTTACAGAGTGGAAAGTGAAATTTCATCCCCGAAAAATTTGTATGTTCCAAGTTTTTGAAACTAAATAAAATAAATTAATCATGGAAAGAGAAATTGAAATGGGATTAATATCCAGAACATTATATTTTTGGTAGTTATAAATACTTTGGTGGTAGAGTCGATCCGATATCTCTCACTTTAACTGAATAAAAATCGATATCATAGAATTTATCAGTTATGACCGCCATCTTTAATTTATCAATTATGAAAAATATATTTGTTGCTTTTTCATCAATATTCTTATTTAGCTGGTTGTAACAGAGAGATTGAGGCCATTTTCAAGTCTTTATCATGAAGTAGTCGTGAAAAAATCGATTTTATAGTTCAGTTTTAATGATAGTTAATTGGCTCAGCGGCTAGAATGACATCATGGAAAAATCATAACTCCACAACAAAAGGTGATAAAAGCTTGAATCGAACAGGAATAGATCATAAATTTTATTTCAAATAAGTTTTGTTCGGCACTTTATATCAAAAAATTGTCATTGAAAGTAGTTATTCAGCAAAAATCCTCGTGAAAAATGAAATGTTTTTGAAAAAGTCCATTTTGTAGGTTAAAATCATGTTTTAGTTGGGAATGTGTGATCACAAACTTTGTAGAATAGTTCATTGTGATTGGATTTGCTTTAACCAGAGGTCTCTATTATCGATGGTAACCATTCTATGACAGTTTTAATTAATGCTAGATCCGCCATTTTAAATCGGCCATTACGCGGCCCAGTCGCGACCCCCAAGTGCGCATCAAGTGGTTCGGATATCCTGAGATACCCTAGAATCAGAATTTTTAGGTCTGTTCTCATCTTCACGAAGTGCCCACGATATTCCTTAAGTAACCGGACTGCCTGGAGAAGGTTCAATTTCAAAAAGGTAACCTGACCAGGCTTCCAAGAGCAGTTGGATCAAAGACTCAGAGAGGTAGTACCATCCCCAGAAAAACATTATGATTTTGTTTCATTAGTGAAGCAAGTTTCATGATCAAGGAACATTCCAAGGGGATGTCGAACTGACTGCATTTTCAAGTCCAACTGAACAAAGTAAGCCTCTTTTGCACGAATATCAGGCAGGCACCTCAGCACATTGACTTCCAAGATAATCCAAGAAACATTTACTCTTGAAGGACTTGATGATATTGGCTGATGACGAATTTGGAATGGCGGCTGATCACTGGAAATCCACTTTATGATATAATTTTTGAAAATTACTTAATTTTAAGTCTGACCTGGACACGGGAACAAACGAACGAAACAACAAAAATATATTTTCATAATTTAATAATAATTATTTGTAATTTAATTGAAATGTTCTAGTATAGTTTATATTTTATTTCAACCAATTTTGTAATAGTGTGGAGTTGGGAAAGGATATAGTCACCGACATTGGTGTATGACTGTCAAGTATAGCTAACCGATGTCAATTAGGTGCAGCTTGTATGACCTAGATCTTACTAGAGTGGCTTACCTTATTGGTTTTGGCCATTGCTTTGGACCCTTTATGAGAAGGATAGTACCGTAACACTTAACACTGGGCTCTTCTGAATATCATAAACCATATACTCCTTAACCTAAAGTAGAGATGAAAAAAATATAAATGGAGATTGTTTCCCAAGCTTCTGTTTGGTAATATTATGAGTACGATACACGTTTTATAATATTTAAGCTCCATTTGATAACATTGCAACAATTGTTTTTTATTCTTTCTACAGCTTTGGGAGATATAATCGTGCAAGGTGTTAGAACCCAGAGTAATATTCCTGGACGAAGTTGATGGGAAGTGGAATTGGAATACAATGATGGCAGAAGTAGATGGAACAGGATGAGAGGCTTATTTGTTGAGGGATAGGAAGAAAAAGAAACATTTTTTTTTCGTTTTTCAATTAACAAAATAAATAAATAAGTATTCATAGTTTTCGCCTACCACATATATCTCGAATACTTTTTTGTGTGGGATTTTTTTAGCGAATAATCAAATCGAAATTCAATCTTATCTCTTCAAATATTTCACTGCTATGCAATATCGTGTTGTGTGTCTTAATCTCCTTGAATAAACTCGTTAAAGCTGAATGTTATGAAAATATAATGTGTTGAACCTCTCCTGTGTTATAATGAATAAAATGATTTAATATGATTGAATTTTTTCATAATATTTATCATTTCATTTACTATCTTTAAACACTTATAATACTAAACTATGTGGATATCTGAATTCTTTATATCCATTCATAAAAGGAGAATAATGAAAACTGATAATTTCAAATATAAAATATTTTTCCAAATGATTTGGGACATATATGGGAGTTTTGCATTATAATGACTTATAATAATTGAACAAATATTTTTTGTCAGTTGCTGATTCCAAAATTTGGATCTCACTACACATTGGTTCCCTTTCGTTCATTTGTCATTTTTACTTTCCTTGCCCTATTACCATGCATAAAGGAGTGTATGCGTCTGTGTACGCGATATCTCATCTCCCAATTAACAGAATGACTTGAAATTTGGAACTTAAGGTCCTTATATACAATATAAGGATCCAACACGAACAATTTCGATCTAATGCAATTCAAGATGGCGGATAAAATGGCGAAAATGTTGTCAAAAACAGGGTCTTTCGCGATTTTACCAGAAACGGCCCCAACGATTTTGATCAAATTTAGATTTTAGATTCCAAATTATCAGGCTTCAGATACAATTTCAACGAAAAATTCCAATGGGAGAGACTAAGCATGAAAATTTCTACAATTAATGTTCAGTGACATTTTCATCTAAAATTTAAAATAAGCTCGAAATTCGAGAACATGTTAATACTTCAATTGCAAACTGTTGGCAAAAACTGTTGATTCTATTAAATCATTCACTATGAAGAGATAGCAGACCTCGTGTGTCTCCAGCGTTAAAGTACTGTTACCAGCTGGCTCAGATCTTAGAATAGTAGATTTGAGATGCGCGTGAAACTAGCGTCAGGTGATCAATTTTCATAACGGCAAGGAAATTTGTTGTGTGAGTGCGCCACACCAAATTTTTGAACATACCATATGTATCGACTCATATAAGTCGATTTTCAAGTACAGTCGAAATAATGCTTGAATATTAAATTTATTGGATGTTGATAATTTCACATTTTTTGATACCAATGATAACCGGATAGAGGGTGGGTCAGTAGGCTATATGTAGATTATCTCAGTAAATACTTTCAATGGCAAAATGTAGAATATCCAGGATATTATTATTATCTATAATATAGTAAAGGAAAGAATCGGCTTATACATGTAGGGCTATACTGTATATAGTCCAGTCACTATATATACATTGGTGCATGCAATTTATATTGTAGTTCTGATTCTTTAATATATTATTTGGGTACATAAGACAAGTTCAAAACCAATTTCTCCATGCAAAATTTCCTTGTGCTAGATACAGAGTGGCTCAAAAACCACGTATTTTCGGCTCATTTTCCAGTTTTCAACTATTCCTGCCAAATCTCGTAATCGGACAGAAAAATTTGTTCTTGCCTTTTGTTGAAATCATGAAATTTTGAATAGAATGAGATCATTTGGAACTCTTCATCTCCAATGAGAACTGAGTTATGATTTTTCAAAAATGAGTAAAATTTGAAGGAAAAATCAATTTCGATAAATTTCAGTTTTTGAACAACAATATCTTCCGATTGTTAACATTTAGATGTACAATTCAAAATCCCTCTGGGCGTATTTTTGTGCTCCATAATCTGAGATCAGGAAGAGCGCTCTATCTCAAATAGATCTCCAGGTACACTTGACAACAATGCTTCTCAGCTTCAACCATCATCATCAACTACATTGTCTTCACATTGATATTTCGCACAATGACATAAGATCATGAGATCATGTTCTATGAGAATCACTCGCTAGATGCACTTCATTTTAGTATTTCCTAGTGGAGAGGTGCGCTTAAGGACACCTCAAGGATCAACATTTCAAACACTTATAACTTTCGAGACAATGCTCAGATTCCATCGTACTACACTTCAATCTTCTCGGCTCGTCACGGCGGTCCAAAATAATGCATGAAAAGACAAATTCGGTCGAAAAATGAGAAATTTATTTTTGAGTGTACTTGAGCCCATATTCAAATACACAAAAAATGGCCAATTTCTATATTCAAAGCTGCATGTCTTGTGAAATACTTCTGATAAAATTTCCGAATCTAGTGAGAATGTTAAATTGTCCCCCTCTACCCATTCTAATGAATAATAATTTCGAAAATGGCGAATCCAGTTTTTAAATTTTATTCGTGATTTTACTGTTGATCAAGAGATTCTAAAACGAGTCTGATACATTATAAAGACTCACGATTGATTCCAAATTGTAGATAAATTCATCCTCTACAAGCTGAGCTGCCTAGAATCCATCTTGGATCACTCTGGCATATCATAGAACTGCCATAACTGTTAATATGAGAAAAATATCCACAATTTCCTAACTTTTTTCAACAATCAAATCTCACTTCACGAACAAATTTTTCCATGAATGGTTTACAGCAGATGGAAGAAAAAATGCTATCGCACATTTCAAGATCAGGTAATGATTTTTATAATAAGAGGTTACAGAGATACTTTGAATATAGAAATCGGCCATTTTTTGTGTATTGGAATATAGGCTCAAGTACACTCAACCATAAATTTCTCATTTTTCGACCGAATTTGACTTATGATGCAAGATTCTGGACCGCCTTGACGAGCCGAGAAGATTAAAGTGTAGTACGATTAAATCTGAGCATTGTGCCAAAAGTTATATAAGTGTTTGAAATTTTGATCCTTGAGGTGTCCTTATAAGCGTGCCTCTCCACTTGGAAATACTGAAATGAAGTGCATCTAACGGGTGATTCTCATAGAACATGATCTTATTAACCTATGTCATTGTGCGGAATATCAATGTGAGGAAAATGGTGATGATGGTTGAAGCTGAAAATTGGGTGTTTTTCACAATACAAGGAGCATTGTTGTCAGGTGTACCTGGAAATCTATTTGAGATAGAGCGCTCTCCCTGATCTTCAGATTGTAGAGCACAAAAATACGCCCAGAGGGATTTTGAATAATACATCTAAACGTTAACAATCGGAAGATATTGTTGATCAAAAACTGAAATTCATCAAAATTGATTTTTCCTTCAAATTTTACTCATTTTTGAAAAATCATAACTCAGTTCCCATTGGAGACAAAGAGCTCTAAATGATCTCATTTTATTCGAAATTCTATGATCTCAAAAAAAGACAAGAGCAAATTGTTCTGTCCGATCACGAGATTTGGCAGAAATAGCTTAAAACTGGAAAATGAGCCGAAAATACGAGGTTTTTGGGCTACTCTGTATCTAGCACTAGGAAATTTTGCATCAAGAAATTGGTTCTGAGCTTCTCTCATGTAACCAAATAATATATTGGAAAATCAGAACCACAATATAAATTGCAAGCACACCCCCTTTTTTATTTCTATATTGACTGGACTAATAGGAAACTCATGAATGACATCATCACGTTTGAACTATTTAACTTATCAACTTGAAATCTTGCATATGAAGATTTTCAATTCACCGAGGATGGTTATTGACCTATTTCAAATTCTTCAAGTTTCCAGTTCAAGTTTTTGATAAGACCCTTTCGGAGAACATGGGTTACCTGCAAGTCTATAATAATAGAGGGAAAAACTGGCTTATACACGTACGGAATGGAAAATTCAAGAAACGCGCATCATCACATCTCAACTACTAAACTGATTAACTTGAAACATTGCGTATAGATTAGACTTTCAATTTACCGAGGATGGCTGAATGCCTATTTCGAATATTCTTCCAGATTTCAGTACGTCAAATTTCCAATCAAACCCTTGCGCAGCAAGGGTTACCTGCTAGTAATAAATCATATTAATCTATCTCGAAATAGAATATTATATTGATAAAAGATTGTAGGTACTTTTTAAAATTACATTCTCATACATTCATCTATATATATAAAAGCGAAATGGCACTCACTGACTGACTGACTGACTGACTGACTCACTCACTCACTCACTCACTCACTCACTCGCATAACTAAAAATCTACCGGACCAAAAACGTTCAAATTTGGTAGGTATGTTCAGTTGGCCATTTAGAGGCGCACTAAGAAATCTTTTGGCAATATTTTAACTCTAAGGGCCTTGTTATACGGACAGAAAAAACGCGACAGATAAAACGCCGACGCTGAACTAACAATTCAGTGCTGTTATACGAGCAGCAATAACGCCGCGGCAGGCTCCGAGGGAGCCAATATCCACTCCCGATCAGTGTCTCTTGTAGTCTGCTACAGCACAAAATATGGATGCAGTGCGAATAGGTTGTGTAGGTTTTCACCAGTTAATGGTAATTTACGTTGATGGTACAAAAAGGAAGAAGAGGCGTTGGAGCACACACCCTGTGTTAAGTAGCCGATTGACTACTGGGACATTTCACACTACATTCGCACTACACAGGCAGTACGAAGACAAGTTTTTTCAATACTACAGGATGTCTGTTTCTTCCTTTGATGAGCTGCTTGGCCTTGTGTGTGGGGAAATCCAAAAAAAGGAGACCAATATGAAGCAGAGTATTCAACCAGTAGAAAGATTGGTAATTACACTAAGATAAGAGAAGCACGGATCTGCCGCGTAAAAGCTGCCCGTATAACAGTACTCGCGTCATTTCTATCGCGTTTTTTCTGCCAATTTTACCGGTCCGGTCGCGTTGTCGACGCTGACGCTTGGTTTACAGGGTCCGACGCGACAGATAAAACGTTCGTATAACTTGCACACAGTGACGTCCATTGCTCGGTAGGCTTGGCGTCTACGTGGCGAAAAATCTGTCGCGTTTTTTCTGTCCGTATAACATGGGCCTAAGGGTTGTTTTTAAGGGTTTAAAGTTCGTCTTTTAGCATGTATATTCTTCTTCTCCCAATCTCTTAATTATAATTGAAATTTCCATATCATATGTTACTATAGAACTATAATCTAGATAGAGTACCTCTTCGAAACAGTTGTTAACTGGTAACTAAATTAATATTTTGTCAGGTTGGCATTAAGTTGATTTGACTTTGTTAGGTTGGCACCAAGTTGAAGATTTAAATGCATTTATCGCGGAAAAATTGATTGAGCACTGCTACTTCAATCCTGGAATATTATATTACTAGCCGTCAGGCTCGCTTCGCTCGCCATATCCGTTTAGCCAGACGTTTAGTCTGGACCCCCGACTGGATGTCCTAACATATGATAAATATGCTCAAATGAAAAGTGCAGGCGAGCGAAGCGAGCCTGCTGATCTCATTCTTGGACGATCCAGTCGGGGGTCCAGGGGGCGGAGCCCCCTGGCTACACGGATATGGCGAGCGAAGCGAGCCTGACGGCTAGTCTTATAATATAATAGAGATTTTCATTGAGCACTCAATATCTATGAAATTAAATTAAACGAGTTTTTCATGAGATATTGACAATATTTTCCTTGTTTAGAAGACCTATTAGGGCCGGTTACCAAGCTCGGGATTTAGCTAGACTTTAAACTTAAATTCTAGACTTTAAACAGTTCGAGACAGAAAATTGGCTTTCCAAAACTGGGCGTACATAGTTATAGTTTTTATGATACTTTTTTATTTCTTCAATTGGAAACGTTTACCCTTGATGAAATCAGACATTCCCGAATAATTCAAAATTACTGAAACCTTACACTATTTTCTCTTTATTTTATTTTGTGTTCAATTTTTCAGTTTTTCGAAATTCAATTTAAACGTGAACTACAATTATGCCCCATTTCAGAGAGCCAATTTTTTGACTCCATCTGTTTAAAGTCGAAAACCCAGCTAAATCCCGAGCTCGGAATCGGGCCCTAAAAGCCGGAACAAATTAATGATGTAATAGCCCTAAAAGCCGGTTTCCGAGCTCGGGATTTAGCTAAGTTCTAGTCTTTAAACAGCTGGAGTCAGAAAATTGGCTTTCCGAAACAGGGCGTATAGTTGCAGTCTAATTCAGTCCACGTTTAAAAGATATTTCAAAAAACTTAGAAATTGAACACAAAATAAAATAAAGAGAAAAGTAGTGTAAAGTTTCAGCTATTTTGAATTTTTTAGGAATGTTTCATTTCATCAAGGAAAAAAGTTTCCAATTATAGAAACAAGAAAATAAATATTATCATAAAAAATGCGACTAAGCCCTGTCTCAGAAATCCAATTTTCTGATTTCAGCTGTTTAAAGTCTAGAACTTGACTAAATCTCGAGCTCGGAAACCGGCCAATAATGTTAATATTCATGGAATGATATTATAGAAGTTCGGATGACCCTCTCAGCTTTGCGGGATGGCGGAAATCCTCAAAGTCAAAATTTTCATAAATTTGGCACAGAAATGGGGCTGAATCTCATAGACGGCTTCGGTAGAGTTGACTTAAGCATCGATGGTCGAAGGCTTATTGGTGTTTTTTTTATTTCTACAAGGTGAAAACTTCACAGGTCAATAGACCTGTGACTTGGTATAGCCTCACAAGAAGGAGTTTAGCGTATAAGCGGGTCATATCACACGATTTTAGTGGCCAGTTGTCTTCGCCTCTGCACGGAATAAACTTGTCTGAAAATCGTCAATTTTTTTGTGCGCTGTCTTACACATTGCACCCTATTCATTGAGCCAAATATTGTTGACATCCATATCGTCCAGTTCAGGAAACAATATGAATGAATGCAGGAATTAAACCTTAATTTGGTCTCAGAATTACAATACATGAAAACAAATGTTCATTTCAAAAGAAACTGTCTTCAATAATAGAAGTTCATATACTAGACTATATTATGAATTAACATCAATCACCAATTTTTTTTTCTTTTGTTTGGAAAGTAGACTCACTAGCGGGAATAAGCAGAGTGAAAGGGGGAGTTTGGTGCATCCTGCGTCAAACTCCCCCTTTATTACAAAGTAACACCCCAAGGTCACCCAACAAGTCAAGGTCAACCTCAAATTCATTAAAAAAAGAAGAAAAAAAAATATCGCAGAGAGATGAATTGATTGGATTGAGTAGTGGTATTGTCGGGAGGGGGTACATTTGGTATATTTTGATAATCATAACAAAAAGCACAATTACAATCCCAAAGCAATAACAAAAATTCAATTGACATGGCACATGCCATCAGCCAGAGCTGCTAGTTTATCTGTATTACATCAGATCAATTTTTTGATAAGCTGACTCCTGAATCCATTCTACAATTTTATTATTTCGGACAAATTCTTATCAATATTCTATCTCTATGTGTTGAAAGCTATCAATGTTAGAAAAGGAAAATTCATTATCACACCTTAGCGCAGCATATAATATTTTTCTAAATGACAGCAAGACTTCTCAAATCATTCACCCAATAAATAAATTTAGTTTGATTTGCATGTACAAAAATGAGAAATCTGAACTCAGGTAGGTTTGCAGTCTTTACCATATAGCCTACTTCACATTCATTGTCAAAGTATCTAGCCATAACACACCCTCCCCACTCTTCAGATAGAGTATTCTCAAGTCGTATTTTGACTTGTACGAGCCCAGCTAGTTTCAGTCGATATATAGCAATTGAAACTCGGGGAATTTATATATTTGCCTCTGATGAAATAATAATACCACAATATTCTTACCCACTCACTATGGAGCCTATACGAGTTTCCTCTCCAAAATGCTGCAACCTGCTGCGGCAGTGATCAATGCTGTCGCTAGGATCAGACAGAGATTTAAACTTCTGAGTGAGTTCACTCTCCAAATAATAACCAGTATACTTGAATTCTAATACCTGTTTTACAGTTGAAAGAGATATTTGACCGCATAAGACAACAAACAAAATGGCAAATCCATGCGAACCGGGTCTCTGACAAATAATATGGGTTGTAAGATTGCAATGTGCCAAACCGAAATAGTAAATGCTTCGAGTACCGAGTTTAATATTTTGATGCTGTCTATGCGATCAATTATCTCTCCTTGAGGCATTAACTGGTTGTTGATGCTGTATCCAAAACACCTCGATGTGGTAGGTTGACAGCAGTCGATCTTATTTGCTTCGGGAGGATATCTCCAATAAAATATTTTATTACTTGATATGAATATCAACTACTATCTAACACCAAAAGAAATAATGTTCTAATACTATTTATGATACTCAACAATATATGACTACTGCAAAGCAGGTCGTGTCTTGCACGATCGATATGAGTCAGTTGAGAAAGAATGAACCTGGAGGTGTAATGAAATAAATCCAGAGAGGTGAATAGATAATATAAATATATTGTAGAAGAAATAACCAAATGGCAAAAAATCGAATTGATAGATAAACAAATTATACAAAATATAGTTAAAAACTGATAATGGCTAAATATTAAATGATAATATAATTGAATCTGCAAATAATAGATACTGTATGGGATTGTGATAATATCAAATTGATTGAATTGAGGTAGGTGATAGCCCTTGGAAAGGGTCATAAGATATGCAAAACAAAATAGGCCAAGTAGGCTAGTACAAAATTACAATTTGATAATCAAATAAAATTTCTAATAAAAGATTCCAGGGTGAGGGTTTGCCTAAGGAAATAGACCTTTCAGCTAAGTACAGGGTAAGTCAAATTAAATTTGACTTATTGAAATAAAAATAATTTATTATAATTTGGTACCCTTGAATCTATAGTCATGACTTTTCCCCAAATTGATGAATTTATACGCTGTATAATTTTCGTAGAATAGCAGGGATCCCCTTTTATATGTATGAAAAACTTACGTAGACCTTTGTTTCGGTTTTGGTATCCGAAATAATTATATTTGGCCGTAGAATATTTCGTGCTGGCTGGATCCTTCACGCGTGACGAAATCATAAATGAGACCTCACTATTAGAATTTTAGGGACTCTTCAAATGAATTTGCAAAAATTAATATCACAGATTACTATAGGAACTTTAGAATAACTTTTAAAAACAGAAAGAATATAGATTAAATTACATTAAAATGGGAATTAAAGCTTTTTTAAAAATTCAATTCAAATCAATTTATTTCCATCAAAAAAATACATCAATAAAACATTTACATTACAATTCAATAATAAATATTTTCAGGAAATAAATATTCCCCCACATAGACTATTGGTCCGTGTGTGGGGGAAGAATTCCTATCTATAATAACTTACTGTAAAATAGAAAATTCTGCAGAATTCTACCTTAATATTATTCTCACTCAACTATTACAATATCTGAAATATGTTATATAAAGAAAAATAAATATAAATCATCAATAGTTTCTTTTTTTAATAAACAGAGCATGATGTCGTGGGTTTCTTTTATCGAAGACTTAGTATTATGTTGGAGTACCTATCTCCTAAAGTTTTCAAATTACTTATTATAATGTTCAGAGTGCTGCATCACAGTATCAGAGTTAACAGAGTTTGAATCAAAATCTACATATAAAGCGAGTTCATGAGGGCGTCTGATGCCTCCCGACCAATACCAAGCCACCATGTGACTATCTTATTTTTGTAGTTAGCAACACTGCATCCCTCAGCCTCTTTTATTGTGATTGGAAGATTGCAATGAAG